>NW_023596818.1:1630615-1865615 GCF_011947565.3 Pollicipes pollicipes | reverse complement strand
GCGTTCGAGGGTACAGGAGACAGACACCGCGCAAGCCGTCAGTACGTGGGAGCCGAATGCGCTGACCACTCGGCCAGCGCGCCGCCGCAGCCTCACCGGGCGGCGATCAGGTCGCCGAGCAGGGCCGGCGTCATGGGGCGAGGCTTGACCGGCACGTCGCGCAGGTCCGGCGCCGGCGACAGCGACGACGTCGACTCGGACCGCTTGCGGCCGTTGCTCGCCTTGGCGCTCGACAGGCCCTTCTTGGCTGAAAGGTCGACATGTTCACGGTTGAACACGCTCGGAGGGCGCAGGCGGTGGCATGGGCCAGGACGTCGGCGGATGGCTTAGGGAGCAAGCCGTGCACTATGCCATCGAGCGTAATCAACGAGAAAAAAGAGTGACGCGTGCTCAAAATATATTACGTCCACTCCCAAATGTTCAAGCCGTGTGTTCAAACCCTAAAGACTTATTAGTGCAAAGCCGCGGATGAGCTATCGGCTGCTCCCAGCAACAACGCCCAGCCAGACCAGTCTCTTCGCAGCAGTGGGTCTGGCCCCCAGCAAACGACCCCGCCGCGAACCTGGCTGTTTGGCGGCGGCCGGCGCGCGCGCGCCCGCCCTCGTACTATCGCAGAGGAAGTCGCGGGCACGGTGGGCGGCGCCGCTCCTGGGCGCCAGCACGCCCTCCCACACCAGCTGGTCCACCGTCACGATCGTCAGGTCGTACCGCTCAGCCAGCAGGATTGCCAGCAGGTACGGCTCTGCGTGCGCACAGGGGCGCACCACTGTCACCGTTCCGTGCGCGTAACTGCGTAGATAAGGCACAGTGGCTCTGCGGATATGTCGGAGATCACTGTCTCAGCATTTCATGTACACGCGTGAGCGTCGCTACCACGACTCTGTGTGCATGAAACATGGCAAGAGCTTTGCTCGTGCACAGGGTGTGCCAGTGCAAGAAGCTGTTCACAAATTCTGGGGTATGGCGATTATGGACACATTAACATCCACCCACGACTCCTGAAGTCCACACTAGCAAATGTACCCAAACTCTGCACGAAGACTTACGTGTGGCATTACGTCATCTGCTGTTGTGTAGAGATGACTTCCCCACTATAACATATCAAAACACATTTGCACTCAGACTACCGCACCGGGTCTCGGCGGAGAGCCGACATGCCAGTAAAGCTAACCTCGGAGCACTTCCGGGACGCAGCGCTGCCGACAGCGACCACACGCGCCCCCGCCCGCCTGCCCTGCACGGTAATCTGCGCGGACGCGATCGCTGCGCACAGCAGCCTACGCCAGCGGCTGCAGGCTTCCGGCGCGCCGCACAGAGCCGCCGGCGCTCGCCGTTCTCGGGCGGCACTGGCGGCGCGGCCGCGGCGTCCCCAGGACTGACCGGTGAACGGCGCGCTGATGATGACAAAGGCGGGCGCCAGGCGCGAGCGCAGCAGTCGCAGGTCGGTCGGCTGGTCCCGGCTGATGTAGCCCTGCACGGCCTGCGCCACAGGGTCGGGCAGCGGCGTCGCCGCCGACGGCTCGCACAGCTCCAGGTAGTCTGGACACGCACCGGGCGTGGGTCAGAGGACGACGCCCAGTGGTGCGGTGCGAGGCACGCCACGCTGGTCCGCCGAGCCTGCGCTCGAGGACCAACACTGATCAGCCCCGCCATGATGCGCGCGGGCTGGTCAGTGCTGTCAGTAGGATAGGGCGCATACCCAACGCGGTAGGCGCCGAGAGCGTCGGCGATCTTAGCGGTCTCCTTTGGTGGCCTGCCTGTCGGCCGACTGTGGTGGCCGATCAACTGAAGGGGCTAGGCCTGAGGCCGTGCTCATGTGGCGCAGAACAAAGCACAGCACATCACGGCCGTCAACTTCCGGGTGACAGCATACACGAAGAGGTGGACCCGGCCCTGCTTCCTGAGCTGGAATTGACCTTTGCGTGAACTGTTCCCAAGCTGGAGTCAATCTTTAATGAGCTACTTCTGAGGAGTGATCGACCTTTTCTGAGCCGCCCAGGTGCCGGTACCGTCCATTAAGTGAACGGAGCCGGCGCGCCGGTACTCACCTTTGATGAACTGTTCCTGGGCGGGAAGGGTCCACATGGTCGGCTGGTCCAGCACGCCCGTCCAGCCGGGCCAGCTGACTGCCTCCAAGCTGCCGGTGGCTGGCAGACCGGCTGGCGGTCCGGCTGCCAGACCGGCTGGCGGTCCGGCTGGCGGTCCGGACTGTGGTCCGGATGGCGGTCCGGACTGTGGTCCGGATGGCGGTCCGGATGGCGGTCCGGATGGCGGTCCGGCTGGTGGTCCGGCTTGCGGTCCAGCTGGCAGACCGGCTAGAGGACCGGCTGGCGGCACAGCTAACGGCACAGGCGGCGCCGTCTGAAGCTCCGGCGTGGCCAGTAACCGCGAACGCGACCGCTGCGGGCCGCCCGGCGTCAGCGAACCCTCCAGGCTCACTGGAACGGAAGCCGGCGTCAGTGTACCCTCCAGGCTTACTCGAACGGAGGCCGACGTCAGCGTACCCTCCAGGCTTACTGGAACAGAGGCCGGCGGCAGCGTACCCTCCAGGCTTACTGGTACAGAGGCCGACGTCAGCGTACCCTCCAGGCTTACTGGAACAGAGGCCGGCGGCAGCGTACCCTCCAGGCTTACTGGTACAGAGGCCGACGTCAGCGTACCCTCCAGGCTTACTGGAACGGAGGCCGGCGCCAGTGTACCCTCCAGGCTTACTGGAACAGAGGCCGGCGGCAGCGTACCCTCCAGGCTTACTGGAACAGAGGCCGACGTCAGCGTACCCTCCAGGCTTACTGGAACGGAGGCCGGCGGCAGCGTACCCTCCAGGCTCACTGGAACGGAGGCCGACGTCAGCGTACCCTCAAGGCTTACTGGAACGGAGGCCGGCGTCAGTGTACCTTCCAGGTTTACTGGAACGGAGGCCGACGTCAGCGTACCTTCAAGGCTTACTGGAACGGAGGCCGACGTCAGCGTACCCTCCAGGCTTACTGGGACGGAGGCCGGCGCCAGTGTACCCTCCGGGCTTACTGGAACGGAGGCCGGCGTGGGGCGCGGCTCGATCCAGAGCTAGGCTCACGGCCGTACGCAGTGCACAGACTGCGGGATCCAGACCCGTGGGCGCAGACTGCGTCCCAAGCACGTGTACACGCCTCTGAAACAGGCACACTAGCTGCGTGAGGACACCGATGCTGTTCACTGTCAAGTTCCGAGAACGCTAAGCCAGGAGGCGGGGTATCGCGGCAGCCACGCAGCGCAGCAGACACACGCTAAGCCCAGGAGGACTGCCAGCTTCGTACATAACACACGCACGTATGCTAGGCGATGCGGACAGGTACAACGATTGAGCGCACGTTGCAGTCACGACTCAACGACTTCTACACAACACCCACAGGTCGTATGTGTGCTGTGTGATCAACACGCGTGGGTTCCAGAAGCGCGGCAGGGAGGAAGGAAGGGAGGTCCTGGCCCCTTCAACCATACGGAGCGCTGCATGCGCGATATAACCTGACACGACACGTGGCATGCACATTTCCAGAGATTGTAGTCAATCAACAGTTACAAAATACACTGAAAATGCACCGATATTAAGACTGTAATGAGGCACGTAAGAGCCGAAGGGTTGCTGTCGCAGGCCTGTTGCGCTACATCGTCGGCTAGCATCCGCTGCGATGCAAGTGTGGTTCAGGCATCAGGTCTTCAAATCCTTTCAGGTCCTCTCAGGTCCTCCCAGGTCAGGTCCCAGTAACCTGAAGTCGCCACTCGCCAGCGGAGACGACGTGCCGACGACCACTCACGGTGAGAGCCCCTGACCGAGGCGGCGGCAGCGGCGGGCGCGAGGAGGGCGGCGGGTGCGGCGGCTCCGGCGGCTCCGGCGGCTCCGGCGGCTCCGGCGGCTCCGGCGGCTCCGGCTGGCTCCTCCGGCGGCCGGCCCGGCTGGCCAGTGCGGTGCACCAGCTCGGCGTAGAAGGAGCGCACCTCGGCCGCCAGCGGCTCGCCCGGCTGGCGCGGCGGCAGCACCAGCGTCTCGAACTCGCCGTAGCCCGGCAGCGTGCGCAGGATGTGTTCCTCCTCCAGGTACTGCCTGCGGAGCCGGGGACCGGGTGGTTGGCGGCCGGGGCACGCGGGACGCCGTCTCGGGTGGCAGTACTAACTTACGTACATAACTCTTTGGCTGGTTGATCCCCGGGGCGTAGTCAGGTGTTGTCTCGTCGCACGAGGGATTGGATGGTGTTTGGCTTTCAGTCTCGTAGGCGTCACGACCCCAATGTACTACTTGAATTGCTGAGATTCGAACCGAGGTCTTCTAATTCCGAGCTAATGGCTCCACAGCTGAGCTGATCGCGAAGGACAGCATGGGGAGGAGTCTTTCCCGATCAGCTAGCCACCGCGACCCCACGGACAAAGACGTCTATGCTGTCACTTATACGGCCAATTCACCGTTTTGCCCGCAGTCCACGTGACTGATCCTCACAAACAGCTGAGCGTCATAGCACGGGTGCGTGACCTGCGGCGGAGCCCGCCTGCCTGCCTACCTGCGTGACGGAAACCCGGGAGCCGCGGCCCCCGACACGACCGACCTGTCAAACTCCAGCGAGTACAGCTCGATCGGCACCGGGTGCGGGTTGAAGACGACCACCTCCGCCAGGCCGCCCTCCGTGTACGGGATGATGGGCTCGAACTGCAGCTCCAACGTCGAGAACTCCAGCTGCCGCACGCACACAGCTAGCGGTAGTGGCGTGGCCAGCGACAACGACGGCGGCGCCTGCACCGTCTACACGCCCATGACGCCGGAGAGCAACGTCAGAATGAACTCCCTTGGACCACGTTTTCCTCGCCTGGCCCGCATCTCCGCTGCGGACCCCAGTCGCCACGCCAAAAGAGAGCAACAGCGCTGGACCAGTAAAGCTCTGTGCCGGACTTTTTATGCGAGAAAGCGGACATGCAAGCTGTCACCCCAATATCTGGTATTCCGCCTGGCACTAAGCTGTTCGCCTGGAGCAGTTGACAGTTGAAAAAACATCACTGCATGGTTCCGTCTGGCTGTACAGAAACCCCCCAGAGCACCAAATTGAAATGCATGCACTCCAGACACCTCTTGGCTGGTGTTGCCGTTCCCCCCCCCCCCCCCCCCCCCCCCCCCACACACACCACACGCACCACGCTGTCCAACCCCTCGCCGGTCATGCGCTTTGGTCCACGTCTGCGCGGAGCCCTGCACGGACAGCTCGGCCTCCATGGTGTACGTCTTCTGCGAACCGGACAGGCACCAAATCAACACCCGCGCGCACCACGTGAGATTGTCACGAATTGCGCACGAAGTGAGAGCGAATGGAAGGACACGCCAGCTTATCGCTCCAATGACAAACGCCTATGGGTGAGGAACTACACTGCTCTGAACCTGGTAAAAGGAGCTGAAAAAACAGACATTGTTTTTACTTAGCCTGCCACCTACGGGTTTGTCAATCATGCGAAGAACGATACGAAGCCGCGCAGTCAGGAAACCACTACCATTCCTAACGCGCACACGCAACAAGTGTTATCGTAAGCAGCGCCCGGTGTCCTCGACAACTGCCTGTTACAGCAGACCAGCCTGGAGCGGCTCCCGATGGCCGGGCCGCTGCCTGCCCTCCCGCTGTCCCACGATCACGCACGCTCCTGACGGCCGGGCCGCTGCCTGCCCTCCCGCTGTCCCACGGTCACGTACGCTCCTGACGGCCGGGCCGCTCCCTGCCCGCTCGCTGTCCCACGGTCACGCACGCTCCTGACGGCCGGGCCGCTGCCTGCCCTCCCGCTGTCCCACGGTCACGTACGCTCCTGACGGCCGGGCCGCTGCCTGCCCGCTCGCTGTCCCACGGTCACGCACGCTCCTGACGGCCGGGCCGCTGCCTGCACGCCCGCTGTCCTACGGTCACGCACGCTCCTGACGGGCGCGAAGATGACGTCCACCAGGCTCCACTGGTCGGGCTCCAGGGTTCCCGAGGCCGGTCGGAAGGTGAAGGCCGGCGGCAGAGTAGCGGTAGCGGCGTGGCGGCGCGGTCTGTCACCGGAGCTGAACGGCAGCGCGGCCGGACGGTCCGGCGGCCGCGCCGTCAGGCTCCACTCGGCCGGCAGTATACCGCTGCCGGCGGGCAGGGGGCTCGTGTCATACAGAGCCGCCGTCAGGCTCCACTCGGCCGGCAGTATACCGCTGCCGGCGGGCAGGGGGCTCGTGTCATACAGAGCCGCCGTCAGGCTCCACTCGGCCGGCAGTATACCGCTGCCGACGGGCAGGGGGCTCGTGTCATACAGAGCCGCCGTCAGGCTCCACTCGGCCGGCAGTATACCGCTGCCGACGGGCAGGGGGGCTCGTGTCATACAGAGCCACCGTCAGGCTCCACTCGGCCGGCAGTATACCGCTGCCGACGGGCAGGGGGGCTCGTGTCATACAGAGTCACCGTCAGGCTCCACTCGGCCGGCAGTATACCGCTGCTGACGGGCAGGGGGGCTCGTGTCATACAGAGTCACCGTCAGGCTCCACTCGGCCAGCAGTATACCGCTGCCGACGGGCAGGGGACTCGTGTCACACAGAGCCACCGTCAGGCTCCACTCGGCCGGCAGTATATCGCTGCCGGCGGGCAGGGGGCTCGTGTCATACAGAGCCACCGTCAGGCTCCACTCGGCCGGCAGTATGCCGCTGCCGACGGGCAGGGGACTCGTGTCATACAGAGCCGCCGTCAGGCTCCACTCGGCCGGCAGTATATCGCTGCCGGCGGGCAGGGGGTTCGTGTCATACAGTCACCGTCAGGCTCCACTCGGCCGGCAGTATGCCGCTGCCGACGGGCAGGGGGCTCGTGTCATACAGAGTCACCGTCAGGCTCCACTCGGCCGGCAGTATGCCGCTGCCGGCGGGCAGGGGACTCGTGTCATACAGAGCCACCACTGCGAGCCCCTCAGGTGGCATGACTCCACTGTCGGCGGCGCGACGCTGGCACACAAAGACGCTCAGTATCTAGGCTTGCAACGAAGGTGTTTGGGATATACCCGACACGCCTGGGATTCAGAGCGTTGTCTGGGTCGCACACAGTTAGGACAAAGACGTCTGGGTTTCATCGCTGGACCGCTATCAGCCATGTGACTTGATAATTCACGCGGAGAAGTCCAGCCCATACAGTCCACGCATCAGCCAGTTCCGAATATCCCAATGCGATCTCGTTCGTCCTCAGATGACTTTAGCCTGTCAGGCTCGTCCATTGTACCATATCGTATACGTGTCTCTGACTGGTCTTCATCACGTGATGGCACGTCATCCCGGTGTCGTTCGGCCTCAATCATTTCCGTTTAAGCGCATTGTATCAGGCGAGTTGTCGGTTGCCGTGGAGATTTAAAGACACGAGGACCCGCTGAAGAACAATACCGGTGCTGGTGCTTGTGCTGATTGTGAGTGTGTGTGTGGTCGCTGCGGAGCGCCCGTCCCGACTCACTTGTTGTGCACCTTGATCTGGCAGATCTTGCACATGCCGATGTACACGGTGCCGAAGCTAAGCTCTTCCTTGTCCATCTCGGCGATGGGCGTGGTGACGGTCGCCTTCAGCACGATCGGGATGAAGAGACCGTTCCTGACCTGCGAGGGCCGGGGTCGGCTAGCTTCAGTCCCGAAGCCGGCCGGTCAAGTGAGACAGGCCCGCCGCGGCTAGCCGGCATCCGGATGTCAAACTCCACAGCTGTGCTGGAGAACCGCACTGGTTCGGAAGAGGCGTGGAGGTATATACCCGAACGCTGACGGACCGGCAGCGTGTGCTCCAATGCAGTCATCATAATGACGGGGCTTTGCGTCTCACCTCTTGCCACGGTCACCGTCACGCCCTCAGGCGAACGTCCTAACCACTGTGCCACCACCGCCTCCGCTTTAATGCGCTCGAAACGATACTTAGGTGTACCGAAAATGGTGTGAAAAGAAATAGGGCTGCTGCAGTGGGAAGGAATGTGCGGAATTGAGGGCGAAAGATATCTTGAAACATGAAAAACTTAAATGACGTAAATGCCTGGACTGAAGAACAATATGAGACAAAAATGGCAGCATTTGCGGAGGGAGAGGTATATTAGAATGCACGGAAGGACAACGGGTGACTGAGAAATAAGGATGAAGAAACTCATGAAAAAGAGTAGAGGAGAGCCTGTAGAAGTGTGTAAACACACGAACACAGCAGGAAAAAAAGAAAGAAAGCGACTGGTGGCGAAGCGAGGGAGAGGAGACGAGAGCGTAGCTCTGACCTCCAGATAGATCATCCTCTGCAGCTTCTCGACGGCCTGCTCCAGCGTGCTGGGACGCAGCCGCACGTGGATGTAGGTGGACTCGCCGGGCAGCAGCGAGCCCGACTCGTCGTCCAAGGTCACGTGCATGTCGTCGTCCCTGGCGGGCGGCGGCGGTCGTTCAAAGCACCGCCACTACTCGGAAGGACAGCGGCCCTCCCTCCCCACACCCGCGGCAGGTCAGCCGGCGAGGCGCCGCCGCCGCGCTGCTGTACGGATGTCATCACTCGCGCAGTCGACAGCCGCCCCGTATGGCCACACCGGCTTGAGATTACGACCCCCATCTTGTCATGCGGCGCACTGAGAGACGCCCCAGTTCAGGCTCACCACAAACTCTGCAAAGCGCAGCCAGCCGAGACTGCCGCCACCCGGACCGCCAGACCGGCGGCGGTGGCGCGGCGCGCCGGCGCGCCGCAGGCTCTCACGGGTCATCGGTGAGGATCGAGGTCACCAGGTTGACCACCACGGGCAGCAGCGAGATGTTGGTGACGGTGATGGCGCGGTGCAGGTCGCTGCCCAGCAGCACCAGGCCAAAGTCTGGCGACGAAACAGCGTCAGGCACCAGCTGAGACCTCATCACATGGAAATTGCTGTGCGGTGCCTCAAAATCGGCGCCATGATGTCGGGCTAACGCAGAAACATAATTTGCATTGGAGTCAGGAGGATATCCTGCATATATATAAAACGTGTATATATATATATATATATATATATATATATATATATCCTGCTTCGCTGAAAATCACGATGATTTTGCCACATTAGACACTCCAGCACTTGGTGCGAATGTTATTGTTACCACTGCCGGACACAAAATGCCAGGCATAATCTGAGATGGAGGCAGGCACGCTGAGCGAAGGCAATTCGCCTGCCGTCTGCTCAGGAGACAGCTGGAGACCGGGCAGCCCCGTCCAGCCCCGTCCAGCCCCGTCCAGCCCCGTCCGGCCCCGTCCAGCCCCGTCCAGCCCCGTCCAGCCCCGTCCAGCCCCGTCCAGCCCCGTCCAGCCCCGTCCAGCCCCGACCAGCCCCGACTGCCGGCGCTCACCGAGATAGTACTTGAGCAGGTCAAGGCTGACGGCGTTGCGGCGCGAGCTGTCGCCGCGCAGGAACGACGCCGTGGTCGGGTGGCTCCTGATGAAGTCGACCGTCACCAGCCGCTCCACCTCCAGGTCGATCAGCGCCGCGTCCACCAGCGCCGAGTCCTGCCACACCGGCGGAGAGGCCAGCAGTGACGGGCGGGCTCCGGGGCGAGCCGACCTCGAGGCCGCGCGACCATAATGGCCGCTCGGCAGCACGCAGGTGCGTAGGAACGCACCGAGAAGTGAATGGAACGACTCTGATATATAGTAGATTACTTCCATACATTGCCGCAAGGTTAAGCACGAAAATGAAAAAGATCGACCGGTTTAGTTTTGTTAACGAAACATGGGTGGTTCACGAACCGACATCTACCACACGCCGTGCGCAACAGCGCGCGTCGCGCGGCATGTACTGTCAAATCACCGATGATGACGTCAAGCCGTGCATGGACCAGCCCCCACGCCTCCCACGCCGCGCACCCCCATGACGCCAGATCCCAGACAGAGGCGCGCTGCAGCCGCCGCCCGCACCAGAACGAGTGGCTACAGGGGCGTGTCGGTCAGAGCCGTCTGCCCGGCGCGCACCGAGTGACTGACGACGCTCCAGGAGGGGCTGAGCGGCGGCGTGCCCAGCTCGGGCGCCTGCTCGTCCGAGGCCTCCTCCTCCTCCTCCCCTTCGCCCTCCAGGTCCAGCTCGTCTTCGCACTCAGCCGAGTCGGAGGCCTCCTCCAGCTGGAGCTGCACCTGGCCGCCGGGCGCGCTGGCTGACGCGGCGGCCGCCTGCCGGGTCCGGTCAGACGTGAGCGGCGTCCGGCGGCCACCGCTCTGCCGCGGGGAGCGGGCGGCACCGACGCTGAGCGCCGAGAGACACTGAGCGCCGAGCGGCGCCGAGCGCCGAGCGGCGCCGAGCGCCGAGCGACGCCGAGCGCCGAGCGACGCCGAGCGCCGAGCGACGCCGAGCGCCGAGCGACGCTGGGCGCTGAGCGACGCTGAGCGCTGAGCGACGCTGAGCGCTGGGCGCCGAGCGATGCTGGGCGCCGAGCGACGCTGAGCGCCGAGCGACGCTGAGCGCCGAGCGACGCTGAGCGCCGAGCGGTCTAGGCCAGAGAGGTCACACAGACTCGACTAGACCGGCGGGTGCAGCCACCATAAATGTACAAATACCTACATTGTACGTCCTGAATGCACTGCAGTAAGAATGCATGACGAAACTACCCTAAGTCACTAACGTAGACAGCGTCGAAACGTTCACCACCATCAACAGAAAGACGCAACGCGCTGAAGCCCCTGAAGGACGGCCTGCTGTTTAGCCCCAGCACACTCGTGGAACACAAGAAAGCCCGTGGCCGCCCCGTGCCGTCGGCGCCGCGACCCTCAGCGCTCCGCCATGACCGCCAGTGACGCGACGCCACCCACCGGCGCTGGCTGCGGTGCGGTGGCGGCCGGCTCGGCGGCCGGCGGCTCCTCCTGAGGCGCCGGCTCTCCGCTGGCGGGCCGCTCCGGGGAGCCGGCGGCCGGCACTGCCGCCTCCGACGAAGCCTCGACTGGCGGCCTGGCCGCGAGGACACACACAGACACAGTCGCTTGCTGGACCAGGACTGGCACTGTTGCTGAAACCCTAGCACTCAGCCTGGTGACGCACGCTCGCACACACGGACGTACGGACGCACGCAAGGGTGTACGGACGCACGCTTGCATGCGCGCAAACTTATAAGCTGACTGCTATGTCGACCCGGAACACACAACGTTGAAACGGGCACAAGCCGGGCGTTCTGCATATCTGTCGTGACAGCGCACGATGCGCCCGACTGTTTGACGCCGTAACCCCCAGGGCACGTAGCCGCTTCAGTGACCGTGAACCAGCGACGGCGCCGAGCCCTACCGGTCGACAGGCTCTGCAGGCCCCGGTTTCATCTCCGGCCCGTCGGTCGGCGGCGGCTCTGCGTTGGACGGCTCCGTGGTCACCAACGTCTCCATCGTGGTTACCAGCTGCTCCGAGGCGCTCGACGACGGCAAACTCTGCAACAGATGTCGCCTCCAGCACGATGTACCCACCGATTTGCTGGCAGCCTAGACAAGTCAAATGGGATGCTTGTACAGCTCAATTACCTAGTCTATCTGTTTTTCATATTTGTTCGGAGCGAGCAGCCCTTCACAGTGACCATTAGCTAGAGATCGGCTCAGCGTGCTGCTGTCGGAGCCCGGCGGCCGGCCGTGGCGCGACCGCCCCGAGCCGGTGGGGTTCTGGTTGTGCCGACCGGCCGCACCGCTGGCCGGGGCCGCCGCACCACCCACCGGTAGCCCGCTGGGCCGCTCCAGCTCGAGCGCCGCCGGTCGGCCGGGCCCGCCGCGCGCCACCCACCGGCAGCCCGCTGCGCCGCTCCGGCTCGAGCGCCGCCGGTCGGCCGGGCCCGCCGCGCGCCACCCACCGGTAGTCCGCTGCGCCGCTCCGGCTCGAGCGCCGCCGGTCGGCCGGGCCCGCCGCGCGCCACCCACCGGTAGTCCGCTGCGCCGCTCCGGCTCGAGCGCCGCCGGTCGGCCGGGCCCGCCGCGCGCCACCCACCGGCAGCCCGCTGCGCCGGTTCGACTCGAGCGTCGCCGGTCGGCCGGGCCCGCCGCGCGCCACCCACCGCCAGCCCGCTGCGCCGGTTCGACTCGAGCGCCGCCGAGATGTTCTGCACGGCCTGCAGGAAGATGTACTCGGAGATGTCCTCGTACTGCAGCGGCAGGTCCAGCATGACGGCCGGGTAAGCGCCGTAGCCGGTCACCGTGATCACCTCCGGCGGAAAGTGCGCCACCTGCCGCCGCCGCCCCACACCGGGTGATGTCGGAGCGCGCCGCAGCTAGAGGCCACTGCTGCGGTCGTTGCGCAGGCGCCATGGTACAGGCGTGCAATTGAGTGACATCGCTTTTCGGTGTTTCCTGAGCTGTTTCCTGAACACCGGTTTGGAATTTACACAAAAGAACAATGGAAGTCCAAAAATGCAGTGATTTTGAGAACAGTTCGAAGTGTTGACAGTAAAATCTGAAATTTGAAATCATGGGCTACCAGTACCATCAAGCTAATGAGTTATCTCATGTTGTTTTACTGGCCTGAAAGTATGGCAGATTTGTGTCTGATGAGACGGTAAAAAAATGGTGCGCAGTAGCTCCGATCACGAAATGCTTGCGGAACCGTTAAAAACTAGCGATGTTACCATGCTGGTATGGCAAACGATAATTGCTTTAATTACTGCTGGAGCGGCTCATGCAACTTTGAAATGTTACAAGCCTATACAATTGGACAAACTACGTTGGATCCCATATGTTAGAAGCCCCACACAGCTTTCAGGCGATTCTGCAATGGTTCAACCACATCGCAAAGGAGCCGAAAAAAGAGCTTCTACAGCTGTTGGTATGTCATCAGCCCGCCCATGCGCCCATGTCAGCACCCAATAAACATCGCAGGCAGCATCACCAAGGCCATCAGCGGCCTACTCCGGAGACCGATGGCTGATTGGCATCTTAAAGCGTGGACCTCTCCAAATGCAAAGCCCCGCCGGCGGCGCGCCAGCAGCCCACCCACGCCCGCCGCCGTGGCCGGCCGGCTGACCTCCAGCTCGATGTGGCGCTGGAAGTGTTCGGGGATCATGGGCAGGAAGTGTATGGTGATGCGCTGGGAGTGGCCGGCCGGCAGCACGCCCTCGGTGGGCGACACCTGCAGCCGGCCGTGCTCCGGCTCGTACCGCAGGCGCCACGCGAACTCCACCTGGCCGCTGTTGTGCAGCGCGGTGGACGTCTCCAGGAACTGGCAGTACATCTGCCGCACACGGGACAGCGCTGTCTGCACGGCACCTCCTCCCCCTCCTCCTCTCTGACGTCACCACGTGCATCCGTCGCCCACTGTCACAGCTCATTACACCGCGTGTCCCCCTCCATTACCCAAACTTCTGCAGGGGCTGGCAGTACACCTGCCCGATACGGGGGACAGTTGTCTACACGACAAGGATAATACAAAAAACATTTCGAACTGAAACTTCATCAGCGGAAACCCCGCAGGGACGCCTCCAAGCTCTGGGGACTGGCGGTACGTCCACCGGGCGAGGGACGGGACGCCACTGGACGGCGCCTCCCCAGCTCTGGTGGATCCAGAGACTGGCAACCGACGGAGGTCTCGGTCCCGCACTGGAAGCGTCATTTTCCTAATTCAGAATTGTTCGATGGCGGTTCCGACGAAAATGCTACGTTCAATATTCGCTTCGCTTTATTGTTGAGGACATGATGAGCGCACGCCGTACATTGTGCGTGAAGGTATCACTGGTGGACACTTAGGTTTCATGACATCTTGCTGAATTTGCTCCAAGTCCAACACGACACTGTCTGCTAACTAACCGGAAGCCCATCAGACACATGGCAAGATATCGGCCGCCAATGCAAATTTGATCATATTTGGACACGCCCGTCATGATTTAACCATCGGGTGTGGTCATAAATCACAGAGTACGGGTGCTTCTGCAGCCTTCATCGGGACTCCTAAAGCTGTTGCGAGATCCAAACAGTCTGAGAGTTGAGTGCAATCCCCGGACCACTGGACTACATCCGCGGAGCGCGGTCGTTCATCGAGCCACCTCTGTACCCCAGCCACCAGCCGCGTGTATGGTACCACCACATCTGCCCTTTGAGGCACCCCGTCACCAGCCGCTGCCGGGCTGGTGGCAGTGGCAGCAGGTCTCCCGCCACTCCCCCTCCACACTGGGCCAGGCGGGTCGGGCCCGGTGTGGAGGGGGAGGGCCCGATGTGCACCAGCCGCCGCCGGGCCGGCGACGGTGGCAACAGACCTCCCTCCACTCCTCCTCCACACCGGGCCAGGCGGGTCGGTGGCAGTGACAGCAGGCCTCCCGCCACTCCTCCTGCACGCCGGCCCAGGCGGGAAGCGAGCGGCGCCAGCCTCCGCCGGGCCGGCGACGGTGACAGCAGGCCTCCCGCCACTCCTCCTCCACGCCGGCCCAGGCGGGCCGGTGGCAGTGACAGCAGACCTCCCACCACTCCTCCACGTCGGCCCAGGCGGGCGGCGCGCGGCGCCCGGCGTCGCCGCGCGCCCGACAGCGGGGCGCGCCGCCACTCACGTGGCCGCCGCAGTCGACGAGACGCTCTTGCAGCCGGTAGCGGATGTTGGAGGCGCGGCCCGACACGCGCACCTCGTACTGCGGCCCGCGAGCACGACGCACACGGCGCGTCCGGCGAACCGCACCGAGCCGTGGCCGTAGAACTTGAACACCACCGACGTGTTGTCGCCAGGCTGAAGCTTGCCGCACATCGGGTATATGTCCAGCACCTGGCGGCGGGAGGGAGCAGTCAGGCTGTGCCCGACACCCGGGTATATGTCCAGCACCTGGCGGCGGGAGGGAACAGCCAGCATGTGCCCGACACCCGGGTATATGTCCAGCACCTGGCGGCGGGAGGGAGCAGTCAGGATGTGCCCGACACCCGGGTATATGTCCAGCACCTGGCGGCGGCAGGGAGCAGTCAGCTTGTGCCCGACACCCGGGCAAATGTCCAGCACCCGGCGGCGGGAGGGAGTAGTCAGGATGTGCCCGACACCCGGGTATATGTCCAGCACCTGGCGGCGGCAGGGAGTAGTCAGGATGTGCCCGACACCCGGGTATATGTTCAGCACCTGGCGGCGGCAGGGAGCAGTCAGGATGTGCCCGACACCCGGGTATATGTCCAGCACCTGGCGGCGGCAGGGAGCAGTCAGGATGTGCCCGACACCCGGGTATATGTCCAGCACCTGGCGGCGGCAGGGAGCAGTCAGCATGTGCCCGACGCCCGGGTATATGTCCGCTGCCCGGGCGACGGAGGGCTTTGTCAGGATGCGCCGGGCAAGTGAAATGCACCTGGATATTTTGAACACTGAGGGCTCGACCGACAGTCTGAATATTCAACACGTACGTATTCTCTGTGAATGCAGAAATATAACCCAAGATGTACTGTAGCATTCTGCTGGTACGATGGTGTGGCGCATGATGTCGCAAAAGCGGCCCATTCTGAGGTCAGCTGTCGAGCTGGATATGGATTTGGTCGCCTGCCGGGGGCGCCCACCTCATTGATGGCAGCCTGCTTCTTCCACATGCCCTCCAGCTTCTGGGCGGCGGTGACGCGGTCGACGGGCGGCGGCAGACTGAGGTAGCGTGACTGGCGGCGCGGGCGCAGCGAGGCCAGACGCTCCGCCAGTGTCGCTGTGCACATGGCGTAGCGGTCAGGCGCAGGTGTGTGCATGTCAGGCGCAGGCGTATAACACATGTCAACACATGTTAGGCGCAGGTGTGTGCATGTCAGGCGCAGGGACGCGTGGTCCAGGCGCAGGCGTATAACACATGTCAGGCGCAGGGACGCGCCGACCAGGCAGTGCGGTAAGGAAGTTTGCTAGCACTTCGACCAGACACCAGAGGGTTTGAAGCCCCGTCTGCAATACCGGTCACCGGCCGTCTTGAGCACACCAAGCGTGTGCGGCCCGCCGGCTGTAGGCCGTCCGACAGGTGGTTGTGGCCGGCTAAGACCGGGGCGCAGCCTCCGCTGCCGGGCGCCGTCAGTGAGAGAGGCCAGTCGATTGCGTACCGAAGCGTGCGCTGAGGTGGGTCACGAGCTCACAGTCGGCAGCCAGCCTGGCGTCAAACGCCGCCACAGATCGCCGACCGTCGGCGGCGTCGGCAGGGACCACTCGTCGCGGCCAGCCCCGGTCTGACGTCAGGACAGCGCGCCGAGCGCCTCGTCGGCCGTCGGCCGGCAGGGAAGGGAAGAGGGACGAGGACGCGTCACTGGACGACACTCACCGACGGCGCACTCGACCGGTATCTGGTCCAGTGGCACGGTGATGAGCCGGTCCACCTTGGTCTCGCGCAGCAGGTTGTCGGCGGGCGGCGGCGGCGGCGGCGGCGGCGGCTCCGCCTCGCCGTCCGCCGAGTCCGAGTCGTCCAGATCCGGCAGCCAGTCGAGCTGAGGCACACACACGCCGTGAAAGTCGGAGAAGCGGGCGGAGCACCGACGTCCCAAGTAGAGTGAGGGCCATGGGAGAGATCGGTCGGAAGGAGACTCGCCAAGAGGCGGGAACGGAAGTCGACCGCAGGTCCGGCTTTCAGGCCTCATTGCATCGCGTGGGGGCCTCCAGGGGCCGGCGCGTCATCGCTGTGAATTGGATCAAGGGTGGCAAAAGAGGATGATCAGGTAATTTGCTCACTAAAATGGAATGCTTGACATTTGAAGATATTAAAGCATGCGTCAGAAATGATCTAATAATCTTACTTGCAGCCATTCGTATACTTGTAAGTGAAAGACTGTTCTAGACAACACAATCTGTATGCTTAGTAAATATACTCCTTAATACGCCATTGTTTGATTACGTCATCGAATCTTGCACAACATTCGTTGGGTACTAATTGACGCAATTTGCGGGACGCCTACGTCACGCAAAACTAATCCCGCTTAAAACGGCTGTTTGTCACATCGCGTCACATCCCAGTCAAACGCATACACGCATACTTCAGTGGCAGGTGCGGGCCGCGCAGTGGCTTACTTCCGTGTCGTTTTCGACGAAGTACCACTGAAACATAACGGGCACTTTGGAGCAGTTGGTGATCTTGATCTTCCTGAAGCTCTCCATGTCGTTGAGGATGCAGCCGAAGTCGACCTCCTTGTCACTGACGGTGAGGTTCGGGAAGCTGACGATGCCCACCAGGCTGACCTCGTCCTGATGCCACCACGCAGGGCGTCAGACGTTAGGAACATGAGAGACAAGTGAAAGGGGCAGAATGAGGGGGAGGGGGAGGCACTGCTAGTTTGGGCTTAGCTAAAGGACATGCCAAGCTGGGAGCGCTTTCTGAGTTGGTTATTTAGATGGCTAGTAAGTAGTAGCACACGACAGGAGAGTCACCATTAAAATGTTTGTTTGTCAGATGTGGCCGTAAAGCTCACGAGGCCTCATGATAGAGTAAAAACGTATGATGGCTGTTTATCTTCATAATTCATATTTAATTGTCGGCCATTCTTTGAAAGCAGTTTCAGTCAGGAAATTAACCGACTGCGAAAAGCTAAACGGCGCCGGTCAGGGGACTTTATTCGCGCCACAAGGAGGCCCCCGCCCCTTCCAATTTTAAGAGATTCAACACTAACCGTACGGTTCTGCACATAAAAAAACACGACTTGAAAGCCGAATCCCCCCACCGACATTCGAGGTTTCGTCATCGGTGTGCCTGCCCGGCTCGGCGGCGCAGGCCCCGGCCGCAGTCTGGACCGACTCACGCAGTGCGGGTGCTCCTCATAGGTGAGCGTCAGCTTGTCCCGGGTGTAGCGGCTGGTGAGACCCGTCTCGTAGTCCGGGTCGAACACGATCTCGAGCGTCACGGATCGGTGCACCCTGTCGGCACGAGGGTGACGCTCACCATAGCCGCCCGACGCTCCCCGTCGGCACGAGGGTGACGCTCACCATGGCCGCCCGACGCTCCCCGTCGGCACGAGGGTGACGCTCACCACGGCCGCCCGACGCTCCTAATCGGCACGAGGGTGACGCTCACCACGGCCGCCCGACGCTCCTAGTCGGCACGAAGGTGACGCTCACCACGGCCGCCCGACGCTCCCCGTCGGCACGAGGGTGACGCTCACCACGGCCGCCCGACGCTCCTAATCGGCACGAGGGTGACGCTCACCATAGCCGCCCGACGCTCCCCGTCGGCACGAGGGTGACGCTCGCCACGGCCGCCCGACGCTCCCCGTCGGCACGAGGGTGACGCTCACCACGGCCGCCCGACGCTCCCCGTCGGCACGAGGGTGACGCTCACCACGGCCGCCCGACGCTCCCCGTCGGCACGAGGGTGACGCTCACCACGGCCGCCCGACGCTCCCCGTCGGCACGAGGGTGACCCTCACCATAGCCGCCCGACGCTCTCCGTGGGCACGAGGGTGGCGCTCACCACGGCCGCCCGACGCTCCCCGTCGGCACGAGGGTGACGCTCACCATGGTCGCCCGGCGCTCCCTGCGAACCACTGCCATGTCCACGGCGCTCACGAAATGTTCAGCGCCTTACAATGTAGAGTTAAGTGGGAGGGTCGACATATCTGCGAATTGTTCCATGGTTTAGTCTCCGAACTTCCTTGAAATAACACGTGGCATATGAGAGACCTATAGGCTGTTGTATTCTGTGCGAACAAGCCAATAACATCGCAAATCCACATCAGTATAAGCGAAGTGCTCACTCTGCCTTTTGATGGACCAAGCCAAGGAGGAATTTATGCAGGCTCATTGAAGACCAATGCCTATAGATTTAAGCATTTGTTTGTAGAGTGCTATAATTTTCGCGTGGAAATGCAAAAGCGGTCCTAAGAAATGGTAGTGCTACATCTTGTCTCCAAAATGGCGGAAAAGGTATATCCATACTGTTAACCTAGATCCGCTCATGTCCAGTATATGGATGTGAAACTTACACGGTAGCTTTCAAAGCATGTGCATGGCGTCCAGGTCACCCCAATGAACAAAAACAGCATATAACTCTAACCTGAAAAAGTTACTTCTGTTGGCGCTTCCTGGAACAGCTTATTTCACTTCGGATTCGACCTTAATGTAGTTGAAAGGCCCGTATATTACATGCTCAGCTGCCTTTGCCTTAAGCACATTATTTACGAGATATAGCCACAGTACGCGTTTTTGGGTTTGAGGGTCAACAAGTGAATATATTTGGGGGGGGGGCAAATCGAGTAACTTTCGTGTAATCTAAACAAGGCGCTAGGTTCTTAAGATCTTTCAGGGGCAAAACGGATCTTATCCCGCCACTGGCAAAACAAAAAACAAAACAAACGCAGCCCACAGAGCACGAAGCTGGGCAGAGCCCACTGGAACTGCGGGTCCCGGCCGCGGCAGTCCCACAATGTGCGAAGCGGGTGCTCCGGCGCTGGGTCGCAGTCCCCAGCAGCTGCGAAGGGCCTGGTGGCTGGCGCGGCTGGCCGAGTGACCCGTTAACATGCGGTGGACGCGCCTCCCCCGCCCGGTCACGCCGAGGTCAGGCATAAGCTGTCCCCCTTCAGACCAGTCAGCTTAAGTGAACCGTATTATCTGTTTCCGTAATGTAGTGGTTATCACGTCCGCTTCACACGCGGAAGGGCCCCGGTTCGATCCCGGGCGGAAACAGCTCTTTAGTGGTTTGTTGAGTGACCCGTGGAAGAATGCTTTCATCTGTAAGCGCTACTTCCAGTTCGACGGTCAGCATATCCCAGTTTGTACAGCTCAGCAGCGCTGTTGCCGCTGAATGAGTTACTTGCCGTTCTGGGCAATTCCTTCATATAAGGCAGGTCCTTACAATGCAGGTTCATAGATGATATTACATAGTAGCTCCATGCAAGGCAGGTTCATAGACGATGGGACATAGAAGATCCATAGCAGAAGGTAGATTAAAAAGGTGCAAATAAACCTTGGATGTCTTAGTAGTAAACTCGCGTGCAGTAATCACATGAACGCCCGCTATTTCGTAGTACTCATAAAATGGAGCAAGCGGAGATGACCATTAAAGAAATTCACCCACCTCGGCAATGCATTTCCGTTACGAAAATTAAGTCGTAGAGTGCAGTGCAGTGCAGAGCAATGCCCTCGAGCCTGTAACGTCAAATGCTGGCAGGTTCTGAGCGTTAGCTAAAGCAGCAACTGTTGCGGATCGACTTTGTTTGCGGATCGCTCATTAGTTCTGACGAGGGATGGTTACGGACCGCTGCGGCCAAACAGCTGTAGTATGAGTTCAGTGCTCTTTGCCAGACAGCTATCGACACCTGATATACCTGGAGATGTCGTTAACACGACGTTACCATAAGCTCACCTTAAAATGCCGAGTATTTACACCATAACCAATGTTTGCGTGATAACGTCAAATGGAAAGAATCTCTTGGCATATCAAAAGTTGATAGCCATCAGCATACGAACCCTTGAGTTGTTACTACCGAACAAAAGCAGGAGCAAATTGTCATTCTTGCTTGCACCAAGTAAACCGGGTCGCCGTGGCCCGAACAAAAAGATGTCTCCTCCGCGCCCCTCACGCACTGAACCAGCTTCGCCGCTTCAGCTGCAGCCCGTGACCGGTAATAGGGCACAAACTGGGGCACCAACGCCAAACAATGTGTCTCCTTCCACTCTGCGGTGGACACAGCTCCTCAGCCGAGCGACATGGGTCACCGACTGCCTGCTGTCCGACCTGCACTCTTAACCTATTGACTCGTCTTCACGTGGAACACCGGCTGTCACATCCATCCAGCGTAACACCCGGAGAACCCCCGGTTCGATCCTCACGGGAGGCAATAGTTAGATTGCATCAGGGCTGTTAGTGGCGCTATGGGAAAGGAACAACGCAGCTCAAGGAATGGACCCCGAATTCCAGATGTTCTGCGCCTGCACACGCTACCCAATCTGCCCATAAGCTCAGATGAGGCCGGAGAGGCCCCTCGGAGCATCACCGGGCCGACCCCCACCCCCTCCCCCCTCCTTCGGCCTGCACCCGGTCACCGGCTGCTGGACTGACCCGAGCCCACAGTCGATCTCTGCAGACCACTGGCCGGCGCTCGGTCGCCGGACGCCAGGTCGGACCACCCCTGGCCGGCGCTCGGTCGCCGGCCGTTGGACTGACCCAAGCTCGCAGTCGATCTCCGCCGACAGGCCGCCGCTCAGGTTGCGCAGCAGGAACGGGTACTGGGTCCGGATGTGCGTGGTCAGCGCCAGCGGAGAGTTGTTCGTCAGCGTCAGGTCCTCTGGGGCACGGCACCGCGCGCGCTGTTAATCCGCAGCACAACGCCAGTCAGGGCACGGTCGCGTACTCTGCAGCACGGCACCCTGTGACGTGGCAGGGTTGGATAATGCGTTGTGCGGATGCAATGCTTAGAGCCAGCAGGCACAGAGCGTGTTCAACCTTGGGATGACATCTCAGAAGCGGGGCCCAAGCGCAGTACAACCCCAAACAGTGTCTGACGGGGTCAGACAGGAAAGAGTAGAGATTGGGGAAGTGGTATAATCTATTCCCTGCCTTGCTTAAGAGGGCATCTTGAGCTCTGGATGATCCTGGAAATCACCGAGGACAAGCAATTTTGCACAGCGTGTGTGGAAATTACGACGGGGCAATGAGATAGAGAGCGAGATTGCTTAGCAGGCTTCGTTCGCAACTGAAACCCAAGCGTTTGAGAAGGTGCGCCTGCCACGGCTTGCAAATTGCACACCGCATGTTACATTTCGATGATGCAAATACTGCAATGGTTATATTTAACAATGGACTTATGGGGATGTCCAAGAACGTCCAATAATCTAAATTTCATATTTTGGTGCTGTTTTGCTCATGTCCGAATAACCCTGCTGGTCTTAAAGTACTGGCAATACAAGCGGTACTGACAAGTGAAGCTCCGTTACTTCGGGGATGTTTACGTGGGACATTCCAACACGGGTCAGGATGTCTTCGCCGCAGCATGGACACAGTATAATCGCAGCCAGACGGCGCCGAAGCTCAGCTTAGGCTCGACTGCTTGACACGCAGTGAGACTTATGGCACGGCCGATGCCCGTGCCAATAGCCTCCGGCACAGCCAACGTCAGGTGCGGTACCACGCGGTGTGTGTGGACACCACCCAACGCTATGCTCGCAGCAAATCACTGGCAAGCACCAACCACGAGTCACGCAGGCCGTGAGTGTGCACGGCCGACATGTCCCCTCGTCAGGACAGGGCGCTGTGCCGTGACTCGACACCGCACCTGCTGGTGAGATCGAGCCGGCGAGTCACGCGGGTACGGCTCGAGCGAGCCGCCAGCCGGGCGTCGGTCATCCCGTCCCGACACATCCTAGCAGCGTGCGACGGCACCGGGCACAAAACAAATGCGTTCCCTACCCAGCTTTGCTATCCAACCACGGCGCGGGCACGCAGACTAGACGGGACGTGACGACCTGAGCGTGACGACTCGCGTGATGGGACGGCAGCCGCACCGCCCCGGTCCGAGCCAGGCTCCCGCCGCCGCCAGCACGGCCGGCCGCCTCCCCCACGCCGCGCAGGCCCGGCTGCCGACGGGCGGGCCACTCTCGCTCACGTGTCATGCGCTCTGTAAACTCGACGCCGGGCACCTGCCGCCGCTCGAACTTGATCTCGCGCCGCGAGAACTGGATGACGGGCGTGATGAACTCGGCGGCCACCACCAGCCGCCGCAGCACCGTCTTGCCCGAGGCGTTGCCGATCATGGCCGTGCAGCACATCTCCTCCCGTTTTCTGCCGACGCTGCCATGAAGACGTGGCGTCACGGGGTGGCCGACGTGCCGTCGACGGCGCTCAGGCACGCGCACAGGCAGCAGATCAGAGGCAGGCGGTCAGAAGCACGGGTCACACGCGCGGGGTGGCGAGTAAGCGGTCAGTGGCAAGGGATGACTAGCACGGGGTCACAGGTCGAGGGTGACAGGCAAGAGGTCATTAACAAGGGACGACTAGCACGAGGTCACAGGGCGGCCGGTCTGAGCTCGTTTGCGGCGCCCGGGCGGGCCGAGCGGCCGGTCTGAGCTCGTGTGCAGCAGGTCCGGGCGGACCGAGTGGCCGGTCTGAGCTCGTGTGCGGCGCCCGGACACCGACGGCCGCTCACCTCTCGCTGTAGGCGTCCAGCGTGAAGCTCTGCGTCTCGCCGGGGTAGAGGTCGGCGCGGCGCGGGCTGACGCGGAAGGCCGGCACCAGGCCGGGCAGGCGGCGGCCCAGTCTGCCGGCCGGCACACGCTCAGCGGCTGGTCGGGGCGCCGCGGGTGCGGCCGGGCCGCTGACATTCGCCCGCTCGTCAGCGCCAGCGCCGCGTCCGCAGCATGGCGGTCAGGTACGGGTGTGTGCAGCGGTCGCGTATATCTCAACCAGGCCCATGGCAGGCTTCAAAGATATGGTATCAAGCTGCCACGTCCACAGCAACTTATTTTGAATGCAAGCCCCAGGACCGTCTGCCTCATAATCTTCATCGGCTGAGCTCACTGTCTTCTGCTGTCAATCAGTCAGATAAGCTGTACGTAAAACTTAAAGAAAAACGCTAGCTCATCAGATGTCTTCAGTTCAAGAGCTTCTGCCGCGTGTGAAAAGTCGTTTTGCATGCCTAGGAATGTACGTGGAACGGTTGCCAATG
Source organism: Pollicipes pollicipes (assembly GCF_011947565.3). Lineage (NCBI taxonomy): Eukaryota > Metazoa > Arthropoda > Thecostraca > Pollicipedomorpha > Pollicipedidae > Pollicipes > Pollicipes pollicipes. The sequence continues at coordinate 1,842,117 of NW_023596818.1, read as the reverse complement.
ATTGCATGTAGGTGCTATCCACTCAACCCGAGCCAAAAAACACGTATTTTGTGCCACCGAAACTACCACAGAGTTAATGCAGTTCTTCTCGCCGGTGTCAGCCTGTTTACACAGACGACACCGTGCAGGAGACGTACGGTGCTGTAAAGGGCGCAGCACGACCGATCCGTATGTACAACCCTATCGAACCAGCTGCCCCACGACCATGATGATCTGGGCCAACATACATCTATGTGGTCCGCGTCCGGCGTGGATGGATTGCGAGTCCCTTATGTTTTCCCGAACCCCGCCGGCGGAGATATGTCTCCAGTCCAAGAGGACACCACGAGCCGCTGCCAGTTTAAAGAATCATTCTCCAGCCGGCCTCGCTCCCACAGACTCAGTCGAACAGGTTCGTCTGTTGACTCATCCGCCGGTGGCCGCCGCATCCGTGGCGAACACGGTGGATTGCCAGGGCCCGCGACGGGTGAGGTGTCTCGAGACACGGTGGTGGTTTGGGGTTTAAGGGCGTGTCGGCTTCCGAATGGGAGGCCACCGGCCGCAAGGTCACCCCGAAGTGAGCCGGTGCGACCCCTCCGTCCAGAGACACCGGCTGCAGTCGGCTGATCCCCGCGCCCTCCTCCCCACTACGCCAACGCGCGCAGGGCGTGCGCCGCGCCTGCTCGGCCGGGCCTGCGACGACGGCGCGTGCCTGCACCCCTGGCCAGACTGTGCCGCACTGCCTGGCGGTGCGGCGGGCCCGCGCTCGAGCCGTGGCGTCATGGACAGACGAGGCCCGCTGACGGCGGGTAACACTGCCTGGCGGTGCGGCGGGCCCGCGCTCGAGCCGTGGTGTCATGGACAGACGAGGCCCGCTGACGGCGGGTAACACTGCCTGGCGATGCGGCGGGCCCGAGCTCGAGGCGGGGAGTCACGGACAGACTCGGTCCTCTGACGGTGGGTAACACTGCCTGACAGCGGGCCAGTGCTGCCTCGGGAGGCCTTTCACAGGGCAGTGCTCTGAAGTAAGCGCTGGGTCGCGGGTGCGCATGCTGAAATCGTCAGCCACAGCATGGGAAGACCGACAGCCTGGGATGATTGAGTCTGAGTTATCTGATTCCGCCGAATGACAGGGGCAGCGACCAGCTCAAACGAGGTACTAGGTCCGTCAGGCCAATGGTTCGTCAGTGAGATCTCCTCAGATGCAGTCCGTCTCGCTGCGGTCGCATTGTGACGATGACTGAGAATAAATCATGCAGTCGCCGAGATATTGTTTTAGTTGAGAGGTCCAGTGTTTCCATATCAAAGAGGGAAAAATACGCCCCATAAACTAGCGGCCACTGCTCTGACGCGAACCAAACACTTCACACCCGTGCCGCCGAGTAAGCAGACACAACTGACATGTGCAGCCGTGTCCGCGTCGCTGCACGTCAGTCCGAGACGGCTGCTCTGAGGGAGCCGCTTACTTGACGGAGGAGGCTCGCGAGACGCCGATGTTGGGCAGCGACGTGACTGACTGGTCCACCACGCCGTCGTTGGACCAGACCAGCTGGTGGTAGCGGCGACCCTTGTTGGTGGCCGTGAACACGCGGGTCATCGGCGACTTGCTGAAACACAGCCCAGGACGACCGGAGGGCGGCTGGTGACCGGGACGGCATGGGGAGGGACGTCGCTGGAGACGCAGTGGTCTCCATGGCAACAGGCTACCGGCGGCGTATAGATAGGCACGGCATGCATGGTGCACCTGACGCCACTAACATTTGCTGCGTGCAGCCAGACTGCAGAGAACGTCGGTGAGATGCCACGGGCGATGCTCTCTTACCAGAACAGCGGTCCAAGGTCGACCACGGACCGCAGCGGCGGATCGAACAGGATGCTGGAGCCCCGCCCCTGCGCCGCCACGGGGATCTCCCAGGTGCCGCTGTCCTGCCGAGCACGCGCCACGCAGGCGTCACAGTCCGAGCGGGCCGTGCCACGGCCGTGTGGCCGCCGGGCCTCGCGTTCGATCCCCACAGCCGGCAGCCTTACCGACGTCAGTCTCCGTCACCGACAGGACCGGGCGCGGGACACAATAAGACCACGGCATTTGACTCTCCCACTAAACAGCTAATCCCCCCCCCCCACACACACACACACGCAGCAAAAGCGTTCATTTGCCAGCAGCTCACGCACGATCAAGTCTTTGGTACGCGTGAGATAGAGACTGTGGGAGGTATATATATATATATATGATTCATGATTGTCACGATTTTGCTGGATTTCCTTATGATCGGTTCAATTTCAAGAACCGCTGCGTTCGCATGCGAGAGAACAGGTTGCACAAAATGCGGGTGGTCTGGCTGACGGGATCACGTGGAAGTGAGGTACTTATTCATGACACGATTGAGAATGATTATTTACCTGCTCAAAATTATTTGCTCGCGTTGCAATTACAATTGAGTGTACCATGTGACCAACTGTTGACGATTTACAAGACGCGAACACGACAGAACATGTGGCTTGTCACTGTCGTCACACACGTGTAAGCAAAGTTTAAAGTGGCTCATATTATGGCGTGGATGCGTTAAAACTCACGTTTCCGCACTTTCGGACAGATTTTGACGTTGTTAGTTCAACGTTTGGACAACGTTCGCGACCCGCACGCGTAAGCTTATATGCCCGAGGAAAATCCACTTTGGTCGAATTGTGTGCTCGTTGTCGTAATCGGACTTTTAAAACGTCTTGTTGGGAATGGGACTAAAAAGAAAGCACTTTGGGGTAACTTGAGTGAGGCAAGATCCTGACAATGTAACTGGACCCAAATATGGGTTAACCCAGCCTACCCAAGAAATTGCGATTTTTCGTCCGATTAAGGCTACTTTATCTTTGCTTTCACATGAAACACGACAAAAAGACGCACCGAATGCGCTGCAACGTACAACGAGACTACGAAGGGGCAAAGCAGCTGCCAGTAGTAGAGAATCTGGTCAATGGGGGCAATTTGACCGAGCGCGAGTGCACTGTTGCTTGACATGTTAAAAAATGTCCAAACGAAGGACAAAAAAAAATTGACTACCCATCCCTGGGTCACGAAATATAAGCCCCACACCTTCCACGTGCGCTCAACTCCGGCAAATCGACATCGCCCTTTCAACTGGAGCTCTTTTTTGCAATAGCTGCACGAAAATACGGTTTTTGAGCGTACCAGAAGATTAGGTACCTCCCTAAAAGGCGACACTCGACGCCGGCCGCAATTTTCCCCTCAGAACAGACTCTGCATGGTGGCCGACTGCGGCGGTGCCGGCACCACACCGTACCTGCACACTGATGACCAGCACGTCGTGGAAGCGCAGCGGGTCGTCCAGCACGGCTGTCAGCCGCAGCGGCAGCGTCTGGCCGGCGCCGATCGTCGCCGCCGCCGGCTCCATGCTCCAGTAGGTGCCCGAGCGTTGCTGGCCGGCAGACAACACAGTGGCGTGTTTTCGGAGTGGGAGAGGCGGCATCACGCCGTCGAAGCAACATAGGGGTAAGGCGGCTGCGGCTGCATAAAAGTGCACTAAATGTTTCGTATCACCATTTCCGTCTTTTCCCCAAACCCCGGAAACCCCGATCGAGCCCGGCTCGGGCTCTGTCTTCATTTCAAATTAAAATGTAATCACACCCAAACTGGAGACAGTGGTTCAAAGAAATAATGATGCTGCATTAGAAGATAGTTATAACGGTAAAAATCATAAACTCCATTACTCAAACTGTCATTCAAAGTTGTCATTCCTGGGGTACACAACTTGGTAACGAACATATTGCATAATGACGCCATCATGCAAGGCACATACATTTCAAATGTTTCATGGTGCGTTCTGAACAAAAATACATGCAAAATTCCAAGACCGTGTTTTTATACATTCTAAGGCTACGGCAAAGGTATGAAGGTAGAAGTGGTGATAACACGTGATGGTCATTGACCGAAAGCGTCCAAAATAGCGGTGGTACCCGGGGAACTCAGGATAATGCGCTGTAGCACGTGTACTACAATTAAATATCGCTTTCATATTTCCCTTAGTCTAATATACACACACACACACACACACACACACATATATATATATATATATATATATATATATATATATATATATATAAGTATAAGTCTAAAATCCATAACCTGCATGCACGTGATCATCCAATTAGCCACTAATGCGGCCTTGAGCTCTAGGCACAGCAGACATCCAATGTGCTTGGCCAGTTAAGGTGAATATCGCCGAGCGGTCCTTTGACATCCAAGCAGCACCGTACTGGTATTTGCAGTCATATAATTCTTCCTTTGGGAGAGAACTTTGTCATGGTAAAAATTGGGCATAGGGGCTGCTTAGCAAAAGTCTGCGAATAAATGATCTTCTCCCGCAAGGAGGGTGTTTATATAGAGGTTATACTGTTCCCTCCTAGCTGACTACAAAAGGCGACGCATCGCCGCCGGTGGCGTCGCTCCTGGAGACAGCACCTGGCTTCAACGACGCCAGGGAAGCCCCGCGCGGGATGGCGGAGGTCACCGACCCCGCCCAGCGACGTGAGGCTCCGGTGCTGGCGTACAACAACGTGCTGGCGGTCTTATATCAAGCGGTCCGCCTATATCAACCAGTGACATTCAGCCTGCGTTCGACAATGGTTCAAAGCGTTGGACCAGGGTTATATTTTGCGCGCATGACTCCATCCCAAATGCGTGCCAGCACCTTGGAAAAGCCTTCATCGTAATCCATCTAGAGAATCCGGAAGCGTCCGATTCCTCACCCATCCCAGCCTTGTATTGCACCCGGCGCAATCAGTCGCCAGCCACGTAACAGCGCTGCGCCCTGCCGTGGCCGGCGGCGGCAGCGAGAGTCGGCCCGCGCGCTCTCCGCCCGCGTCTCACCATGGCGGCGGTGACCGTGGCCGGCACGGGCGCCTGGTTGCTGACGGTGACCACCTTGTGGTGCGGCGTCAGCACCGGCACCAGGCCCCAGTCGAGGCTGGGCGGCTGGATGTCGACCACGGGCCCCTGGCTGACCACGCGCGCCAGCACGGTCAGCGGCTCCGGGCGGCCAAACACCACCAGCCTGCCGCGAGACGGCGCGCCCGTCAGACGGCCGGCTGCGTGGGACACGGGGGGGGGGGGGGGGAGGCGGGAGAGCGCGTTACGCTGTCAACCTCGGGTCACAACACTGAAAGGAAGTACTGAATTATATTTCGAAAGGGCTACTTTGGACAGGGCTGCGCATTCATTTACGAGCCATCTATCTTCTTTTTTTAAAAAAAGAGAGCCAAGAGCTTGCCGAAGCCCAAATTGACCTGCTAGGCCAGCCCGGACTGATCTGGTGGGCATCACCGGAATGATCTGACGGAGGACCGCGCCGGCTTCATGGTCGTCACTGGACTAACCTGAGGGAGACCCACACTGATCTTAAGAGAACCCCTCGCCGGTCCGACGGGAACCCGAGACTGACCTGTCGTGCACTGCCAGACAGACCTGTCCCGGAGCGGGGGGAGGGTCACCGCCCCGGGCCAGCCTGCCGCGTGGGCCGCCCACTGACCTGACCTGGAGGGAGGGACCGCCGCCTCGGACTGACCGATCGTGTGGGCCGCCCACCTGACCTGTCCCGGAGCGGGGGGAGGGTCACCGCCCCGGGCCAGCCTGTCGCGTGGGCCGCCCACTGACCTGACCTGGAGGGAGGGACCGCCGCCTCGGACTGACCGATCGCGTGGGCCGCCCACCTGACCTGTCCCGGAGCGGGGGGAGGGTCACCGCCCCGGGCCAGCCTGTCGCGTGGGCCGCCCACTGACCTGACCTGGAGGGAGGGACCGCCGCCTCGGACTGACCGATCGCGTGGGCCGCCCACCTGACCTGTCCCGGAGCGGGGGGAGGGTCACCGCCCCGGGCCAGCCTGTCGCGTGGGCCGCCCACTGACCTGACCTGGAGGGAGGGACCGCCGCCTCGGACTGACCGATCGTGTGGGCCGCCCACCTGACCTGTCCCGGAGCGGGGGGAGGGTCACCGCCCCGGGCCAGCCTGTCGCGTGGGCCGCCCACTGACCTGATGGGCACGGCCAGACTGCCCAGCGCCTGCAGCTGGACGGTGAAGGGCACGGTGGCCGACGAGCGCGGCTCGATGACGCCCGTCGGCTCCTCGCAGCGGTACGTCACGCCGGGGAACTCCATACACTGCGGCCGGCACAGCCAGACCGGCTCAGTGGAGGGGCCGCTGGCACAGCGGCACAACGCGCCCCTTGGCGCTCGGTCCACAACATTGGCGTGTACAAACCAATACGAACGGAACCGAGTTCCGATAGAGTTCGGAACCGAGTTCGAACGGGTGATCGTAAAGTTTTGGGACTAAAGTGAATCGCTTTACTATCAGGACGAGGAAAGTTAAGCTGAATAGTATGTAAATTCATTTGTTAACTATATGCAAGATGTGGATGTGAAAATATACGCAAAATAAAAGAAACATACCATGTAAATATTTATGATGTAAGTTTAAACATGTGCAGTCTTAAGATGATCGCCTTGCTTGGGACCGTCAAGGATAAGAAAGGTCCTGCCAACCTGACCCAAAGCGGTGTTTGTCCCGTATCATTCTGCATCACACTGACGAGGCTCGAACTCAAGCCTTGGAGGTCATGGATATGCCCACAACGAGATTTTCTTATTTCCGTGACACCATTATGCAAAACAAAACAAAAATGAGTTGTTCACAAATCATATGAAATATCCTAGGAAGCACTGCAACGGGTTTGGAGATGGTTGCACACTTGGACTCGGGCTCCGTCTCTAAGGGCGCGGACAGTACCCCATCGACTATGGAGATCACCTCAAGGCAGTTCTGTCCAGCGGGATCCCAGTTCGATTCCCAGCCCAGGAACGACCAACAGCTCGATTTCACCATGCCCCTGCAACACCAACGAAGTAGCCAGCAACGAGAGTCGACAAGTCGTTCCGGCAGTGCTGACCTCCTGCGGCAGGACGAAGAACCTGGCGGGCACGGCCGAGCTGTTGACCAGCGTGACGGCGCCGTCGGCCGAGCAGCCCTTGAAGTGCCGTCCCAGAATGACGTCGGGTGCCTTCAGCTGCACGTCGGCCGCCACGCACTCGGCCGACAGCGGGATCGAGTAGAGCGCCTCCTTCACGCCGTCAATGTCCACCAGCAGCTGGGTGGCGATCAGCCGCGAGGTGTTCGGCACAAGCTCCACCTGCGGCGGTGGTGGCGGCGCGGCGTCAGGCGGCGCAAAGCGGAGGGCGGCGGGAGGGCGAGCCAGGCGCGGCGGACGGCAGCAGGGGAGCGAGCCAGGCGCGGCGGGCGGCAGCAGGGGAGCGAGCCAGGCGCGGCGGGCGGCAGCAGGGGAGCGAGCCAGGCGCGGCGGACGGCAGCAGGGGAGCGAGCCAGGCGCGGCGGACGGCAGCAGGGGAGCGAGCCAGGCGCGGCGGACGGCAGCAGGGGAGCGAGCCAGGCGCGGCGGACGGCAGCAGGGGAGCGAGCCAGGCGCGGCGGACGGCAGCAGGGGAGCGGGACAGGCGCGGCGGACGGCAGCAGGGGAGCGGGACAGGCGTGGCGGACGGCAGCAAGGGAGCGGGACAGGCGCGGCGGACGGCAGCAGGGGAGCGGGACAGGCGCGGCGGACGACGGCGGTGAGCGAGCCAAGCGCAGCAAATGTGAAGCTCAAAAGTGACCCACTTCGCGATCACTGGCAGCAGCATCGAGATTCATTGACCACGGCGAGGAACAAGGCCAGCTTCCGCGCATTCTGAGCAGCAGGTCACACCCAGCCACAGACACAGGCTCAGTGCGCTCTCGGTGCCAGCGGCACCTGTCTCCAGTCGACCACCCCACCGCGGCGGCGGCTGACCGCGCCGCTCCGCCAGAACGGGTCCTCCGAGGCCTGCCACACACTAGTTCGCACACATAGCCTCGGACCCTCCCGTCCCAGCAGCCGTCTTGCTCGGCTGCTGGGCCTCGTCGGCCGCTAGACAGCGGCGGGCACGCGGTGAGGGAGGGTGAAGCGACGCACCTTGATGGTGACGCTGCTCTGCGGCTGTAGCACGCCCTTGCTCGGCTTGAGGACGAACTCGCGCGGGTGGAGGCTGAGTCCCTTCTTCACGACCTGAGCCGCGCCGGCACGCACGTTACTCACTGCGGCAAGCTTCCGACCACAAATGGCTGACAAAAGGCCCTCTTCCTTCGGCTTAGAGCATGACCATGTTAAAACACTTCAGATACTCCGTGAACATATACTACTCAGCGCATTTTCGGTGTGTTATGTCAAAAAATAAACCTAGCTGAAGCTGGCTGTTTGGATTGCGTAGAGTCCCTCGATACGCTTGGACCGTGGAATTTAATGCACGGTGATCCGAAGCACTCCAACATGTTTTACGGCACCTGGCAGTCTGTGTCGTGGAAACGGCCTATATATACTCTCAGATTTACGGATACGCCACGTAACAAAATAATTACATCCTTGCACACAATATACCCCACATGCGCCTAGCTAACCACGGACGAGTTGCTGCCACGCAAAACAACGATGTCCCCCGCCACGTTGCGTGGCGAGGCTGGCCGGGCGGGCGTCGTCGGCGTCGGCGTCGGCGTCGGCGTCGGCGTCGGCGTCGGCCTCGGCGTCGGCCTCGGTATCGGCCTCGGTGCCGGCGTCGGCCCCCACCTGGTACAGATGCATGCCCAGCCGCTCCTGGCGCACGGCCGGCTCGGAGCCGTCGTCCGGCACGCTGAGGCAGAACTCGACCGGCACCAGCGAGGTGTTCTTCAGCCGGCAGCGCAGCACCTTGCGGAAGCCGAACGCCACCACGCCGAAGTCCAGCAGCGTCGCGTCGAACTCGAGCGTGGGCGGCACCACGCGGCCGCTGCGGGCCCAGGCGCCGTCAGCCAGTCAGCCAATCAGCGCAGCCCCAGGCACCGCCAGCCAGTCAGCCGGTCAGCGCGGCACTGGCGCTTGACACATCGATACTAAAAATGCTCACCGCTGCACTTAAGGCAGGTTCGGGATTCTCGTGCACGAAATCAATCGGAATGCTGAAGCCGTGATTCCAGAACCACTCACAGCCCCGGTCAAGGCCGGACCATAGTTGGGGACTCTTTGTCAGGGTCCGACTGACCTGAGACAGGGCGTCAGGGGCTGACTGACCTAAGACAAAACGTCAGAGCTCGACTGACCTGAGACGGAGAGTCAGGGCCTGACTGACCTGAGGCGGAACGTTGGGGACTGACTGACCTGAGACGGAACGTTGGGGACTGACTGACCTGAGACGGAGTGTCAGGGGCTGACTGACCTGAGGCGGAGCGTCAGGGCCTGACTGACCTGAGGCGGAGCGTCAGAGGTTGACTGACCTCAGCCGGAGCGTCTGGGGCTGACTGACCTGAGGCGGAGCGTCATGGGCCGACTGACCTGAGGCGGAGCGTCAGAGGTTGATTGACCTGAGCCGGAGCGTCAGGGGTTGACTGACCTCAGCCGGAGCGTCTGGGGCTGACTGACCTGAGGCGGAGCGTCATGGGCCGACTGACCTGAGGCGGAGCGTCATGGGTCGACTGACCTGAGGCGGAGCGTCAGAGGTTGATTGACCTGAGCCGGAGCGTCAGGGCCTGACTGACCTGAGGCGGAGCGTCAGAGGTTGACTGACCTCAGCCGGAGCGTCTGGGGCTGACTGACCTGAGGCGGAGCGTCATGGGCCGACTGACCTGAGGCGGAGCGTCAGAGGTTGACTAACCTGAGGCGGAGCGTCAGTGGTCGACTGACCTGAGCCGGAGCGTCAGGGGCTGACAGACCCGAGGTGGAGCGTCAGGGGCTGACAGACCCGAGGCGGAGCGTCAGGGGCTGACTGACCTGAGGCGGAGCGTCAGGGGTCGGCTGGCGCCCGACACCTCGACGCTGAAGCGTTCCTCCAGCTGGCCCAGTATCTGGGCGTCGAGCGTCAGCACTATGGTGTGGTGGTCCTTGGGGTGCAGCACCAGCTCGGCCGGGTGGAAGCTGATGTGGCGGGCCCAGGCGGAGCCGCCGGCCAGCGGCCGCAGCGTGGCCGCGATGTCGCCCCGGTTCACGGCCACCACCTGCGTCGGCGAGCCGGACAGACGCGTCGTCAGCACAGCTGGACGGCAGGCCGACCCTCACGACGACGGGGGTATGTGCCGCTCTGCTTCGGACAGAGACGGCCAGACACCGGCATCGCTTTCCTCTCCCTCTCGATCGGGTGGTCCAGGACCGTTTTCTCTCTTGGGTTTCATTGGTTTCAATTCCACCCGCCTGCGGGGACGCTAACGATGTTGCCAATCTCATGTGTTGAGGAATGATAAAAACATAGAGCTCCGCATGGGGTGAGCAGCCTAAGCTAGTCTGGGATGCGGTCATACAGTGAACCCAATACGGCCAGACTCTGGAAACCGCTGATGGTAGCAAGACCCTACCCGATGTGGGCCCGCTTGTGACAGTGATATGGAATATCGGAATCATGGGTGGAGCGACGTTTTGAAGCCGGTGTGGATTGACAACATGTTGTGGATCTGGGGCAGACTTCCCACACCAAGCCTCAAGATGGTGTAGACTTTCCTGCACCTGCACTATATGAAGTGCCTCCGACAGCTAGACTTGGAATAACACCATGGCATGAGCATCATTGCGTACAGCCGAGAAGAACACAAGGCGACACCTTGACCTGGCAGTGCGCCACGCGGCTCTGGCCACCCCACCTCGTAGTTGAAGACGGAGTTTTTGAAGACGGCGCCGATGTCGAGCGACTGGAGCGAGAGCTGGACGTCGGCGCCGCGGCCGTGCCCCGACAGACGCAGCGACAGCCGGCCGGCGCGGCCCGTCACCTGTCACAGCCACAGCGGAGGGGCGCCGTCACAGCCGGCAGCGGGCACGGCCGTCGGGCGCTGGCGGTACTCGCTAGCTGAGCACAGACTCAGGCCATCCGTCATGGCAGGCTGGATTCACCTTAAGTCGGAACTGGACCCCGCTGATTTGTTCTCTTGATATGAGTGTGTGCACGGAACTACATTATTTCCTTTTTCTTTTAAAAAAGACACCACGATCAGCAGGATCTGGCGAAATCGTGCCCCACGGAAAACTAGACGGCATTTCGTCGCCCAAAACAGAACGGCCTCTGACGTGCCCCACGGAAAACTAGGCGGTATTTCGTCGCCCAAAACAGAACGGCCTCTGATCAGGCCTCTGACCCATCTGCCGGCACAATGGGGATGCCAGAGCTCATTGCAGGTGAGGCGGCCCGGCCTAGCCTGGCGCCGGACAGGCTCTCATATTCCACCCAGGCGGTGGCGAGCACACCATGTCACGGCGCCCACGTCAGGCAGTCGTCTACAGATTAACGCCACGTTCTGGACTGGAACCCCGGCCCGGTCACCGCGCGACGGCGGCGGGCTGGAGACGACACCTGGCAGAAGGCGATGCAGTCGGCCTCTCCCTCGGCGTTGGGCTGGAATATGGCCGTCACCTCCACCTCGGCGTCGGGCCACACCTCGCCCTCCTGGAACCAGCGGCTCGCGTCACCGGCCGGCGCCCGTCAGACGCGACAAACTCCGGAGCAGGGGAGCACCAGCGCTGCCCGCCTCGAGCGGCCGGAGTCCAGCTGTGCACGGCAGGAAAAAGCACCGACATTTCACCCAAGGTATGTTATGACATGGTGGAATTAGGGGGAAAGGGCTCCATCGTTCTTACGAACTCCTGACGGCGCCAGGTGCCTCCACACCGGAGATCATTAGGTGCCAGTGGGGAGATGAGCGGCCGATGGTCTGAACCGACTGTACCCGATGACGTCAGCGGCTCACCAGCGGCTCTATGCTGAAGATAGGATGCTGGAAGGTGGGCTCGCTGGCGGCGGCGGCGGCTTCGGGCTGGTCGGCGGCCGGCGGCAGTGGCAGCCGAGCTCCGGCCGCCAGACCGGCCACCAGCGAGAGGTCGGCCGCCGGCTCCGGGGGCGCCTCGGCAGCCGGCGCCGCGCTGCCGTGCGGGGCGGGACGCGAGTCAACCGCTGCACGCGGTCACCACCATCCGGATGGCGGTCTGAGTTTGGCCAGGTGCGCCCACGTGCTTACAGACCCGCCCGAACGGCCTCCGGCCACACGGCGGCACTCAGCCCAAAGAAGAGAAGGCATGTGATAACGAAAACGGTGCATGCATAGTTCATGCTGTCTGAGGTAAAGAAGATAAATGAGTGTGGAACGAGCGAGAATGGAACGAGTCCATCGTTTTGCCGCTATCTAAGTGGAGGTGGGTGGAGTGATTCTACAGACCCGCACTGCGTCAGCGCGAGTGAGCAGCTCACTTGGCCTGTTGTTGCTGACTGTACTCCAGCTCGGTCTCCAGGGAGCGCCAGGCGAAGCTGGCGGGGGTGGCGCTCTTGTTGTACAGACGAAACGTCCTGACGGTACCGGGGAGCGTCTGTCAGCCAACACACGCGTGAAAGAGCTGAAGACACGCGGCTTGTGAGCCAGCTCGGCGTCCTCGCACTAACCCCGCAAGGCGATACTCAAGCCGGCTGTATTTGACTTGTCCCGACGATGGTCGCGTAATCCGCGCGCGCGCAACGCTGAACCAGCTGTTCTAATGGCAGGAATAACATCAAGATGACCGCAGTCTCACGCTCAAGTGAATCGACCCCCAGAGCATTCCACGAGATCCACATCCACCCAACGGAGCCGCAAAGTATGGACCACGCACTTGCGGGAGGCCAAGCCGATGAAGGTGGTGTCCATGCGGATGCCGTAGCTGCTCAAGCCGACGTCCACCTCCACACCATTTCCGTGCATCTCGATCATCACCTTCTCACCTGCGGGATTCGCTCTGTCAGGACCGGCGGCCTCGCAGGCTGCCCAATGGCACGTCCAGCGGCCGCATGGTCACGCCACAGGGCCAGGTTCAAAAAGCACGTACGCTATGAAGCTATTAAATACACCTTACATTGCAGCGGGGTGTATGTGTAGGATCACAGCAACGGGATACCTCCCGAAGACAACGCCATTGCTGTGAATTGCCCACGGAAAGCAGACAGACTGCTTTGTCCGCCAGCCGCTGTTGTCGGTGAGGATAACATAAACGACCCACTGAGGCTGCTGTCAAAGTCTATGTCTGTTACAGCACCTTCTTAAAAACAAACACCCCGACACAAGCACCACCCAACACCAACAAGACTATTGTAATGCCACTCAAGTACCATTTTAAGTACTCATTTAAGCACCAATTTCAATGGACACCGCTCAGCCAAAAAGTAAGTGCAAAGTACTAAGCCAGCAATCAGACACCAACTAAAAACTTGTCAATACAACTCTAAAACCAGCTCTTAAGGGCGAGTGTAGAAGAACTTCGAAGCGACGCTTCCATGTCCGTGGACAGGGCAGCTAAGCCCCGCGCGTGTGGTGGTGCACTGTAGTTTCTCCGGCAGGCGGGCGGCGGTCGCACCCTGACGCTCCTCACCGTTGTCGTAGGTGAGCTGGGCGCGCGCGCTGTGCTGCCCGACCCGGCCGGGCACGAAGCGGACCGTCACCTGTGTCACGCCGTCCACCGGCAGCGAGCCGCAGCGCGGCTCGACGGAAAACGGCCTGCCGCCCAGACATCAGTACCGCTCAACGAACACAGGCGGCGCCACCGACAGGGGAGCTAGCTCAGTACGGGAGGCGCCACTGGCAGGGAGCCAGCTTGGCACATGAGGCACCACTGGCAGGGGAGCCAGGCCGGCACAGGAGGCGCCACTGGCAGGGGAGCTAGCTCGGCACAGGAGGTACCACCGGTAGAGGGGCCAGCTCGGCGCAAGAGGCACCACGGACAGGGAAGCCGCACAGGAGGAAACACTGGGGGTTGGAAGGTCCGGGGTAGCATCTTTAGGGCCACTCCCATTGTACTCTTGTTTGCGATAGTTAGAAGAATATGCAACCAAGGCTGCTGGCGCGAAAACGGCATCACAACAGCGGCCATGAGGTCAGGCATCACACTACAGCTGAAATATTTTTGCAGCACATTTGGTAGCGTTACTGTCTGACAGCAGAAACCCAAAAGTGAGGCCAATGATTGTACTAGCTGAACCAGACCACGCGGAAGTGACAGACGGTCGAAGCACACGAGAGCTGGCACTTCAACAACAGCAGGAACACGCTGGTCCCAAGTGGGACTTCAAACACGACAGTGGAGCTATCACAACACACGGATTCCCGTGCCTGAGGCCAATTATGATCATAACTATACTCCACTCTTTTAATATCTTGGTAAGCTTCGCGAGCACTCATTGCCCAGGCCGAAGCATGCCGTACTTACTTGGCAACATCCAGAGAGAACTTGGCGGCTTTTTGGCCGACGTTTTTCACGGAGAGTTGCTTGGACGTTTCGGCGTGTACGGGGTGGTTTTGGAACACGATCCGGTCCGGAAAGTCCAGGATTGCTCTTGGCCCGATCGCTGCGTCCCAAACAACCGCAGAGGCAGCGACGGCGTTACAGACACTTTCCAACAATCATTCAAAGCACAGCATTTTCGCTGGAGCCCGATGCCAATGCAAACTTTGAATTTATCACCTCCATGCCCATTTTCTCCGCTCGCACCCGACTTAAGGCAGCAAGCGGCCCGACTGCACTGACCGTACTCCGTAACGGGCGACGGAGTTTGGAGCTGCCCCTAATGCAGCACGCCATTAACAGCAACGTGGCAAACACCACCATGAGACGACACTCCTTCCACCAAAACGCCACGACCAGCAGCTCGCTCTTTGACTGAGCGAGCTTGTGACCTTTTTGGTGTTTTCGCTACCAAACAAGGTATCAAGTGTGGAATGTGACACCGGCTAAGCGCCATCCGCCGACCGTCACGCGAGAGGCGTCCGCGTCCGCCTGGCTGGATGGGGGCAGCGAGGTCTCGGCCGGCGGCCCGCACTGACCTATGACGGGCACCGCGAACGTGACCTGGTCGCTGGTGCACTGCAGCTCGTAGTAGTAGTCGCACTGCTCCTCCGGTCTGAATGTGACCCGGTAGGCGACGAACATGCCCGGCGCCAGCTTGCCGCCCTGGGCCGACACCAGCGTGACCGATATGTAGGGCGACATGGACGGCATGACGCGCAACAGGTGCGGCACCTGCGGGCCGGTGGAGACCATCAGTGCAGTCACTACGACAGGTGACATGTAGGGTGACGTGGACGGCATGACGCGCGGCAGGTGCGGCACCCGCGGGCTGGTGGAGACCATCAGTGCAGTCACTACGACAGGTGACATGTAGGGTGACGCGGACGGCATGACGCGCGGCAGGTGCGGCACCCGCGGGCTGGTGGAGACCATCAGTGCAGTCACTACGACAGGTGACATGTAGGGTGACGTGGACGGCATGACGCGCGGCAGGTGCGGCACCCGCGGGCTGCTGGAGACCATCAGTGCAGTCACTACGACAGGTGACATGTAGGGTGACGTGGACGGCATGACGCACAGCAGGTGCGGCACCTGCGGGCGGCAGAGAACGTCAGTGCAGTCGCTACGACAGGTGATGTGCAAGGTGACATGGACGGCATGACGCGCGGCAGGTGCGGCGCCTGTGTGCGCAAAATTGGAAGTACTTCGATCTTCGCATGTTCCCATTCAGCAGAAATCGACAACCCCTTCCATTTCGTTCAAGCTTGGCCCACAGGTGAGCAGTTACTTCCCAACCAATCAGCGAAACCAATCTTGACATACACTCCATAAGCAAACAAAGGTTGAAACCCAACAATGCACAGCATTTTGTCTGTCTCGTGCATCATTCACTTCGCATGCTGGGCGACTAGTCAGAAATTTGTGGCGTATTTTAACATACAACGTTCATAAAGTTGCATCGTCACCTAACGTGAGTAGCAATCCAGAGATCAAAGTAGAGCCCGTCCCGCCACAGCACTTCATCACCCTAGTTGTGCCCCTTGCGGGTCGTGGTATGGCGCTCAGAACCGACTCTGCATCATGATTCCACGGACGCTTCCAAACCTCCCATGGAACACGCCCAGTAAAAAGCTCAAGTTAGACCAAGTAATTTGTGAACCAAAGCAAAAGCAAGCGCATGTCGTTTGATTGAAACCCTGTAAAATTCCCAACCAGTCGACGACATTTTACCGATGCCTGATCGTTCCTTTCAGCAGAATGGCCGATATGCATGACATAATCGGGTCTTTCAGTGAAAAGACCTGCGGGCGGCATGAGCGGCGTCACCCGCAGTAGGCGGGTGATATGCAGGGCAGCAACAATCCCTATAGCACAATCATGGCAACGCGTTGTCATAATTGCGTTGCAGTGAATGCATTATATTAGTCACTCCGGTCACCGGCAAGACCAATATGCGAGACGTTATCGATATTCCTTCGCCGATATCGACATTATCGATAGCAGCGTTTTCGATACTGTCGTTATCGATATCCGCGCTATCGACGTTACGACGTTATCGATATCGACGGCTTTGGCCAGGGCAGTACACACAGAGGAACACGTGGCTGGGTGGTGAGGGGTCGGCACCTGGACCAAAGGACGGCGATGCAACTTCCGCTGTAGGGAGCCTCCGCTGGCTGCTGAACGTGAGACACCCTTTGTCGCCCGCCATCGGCCCACAGCAACGCGCGGTGCGGCACTCACGCAATCGTCGTTCCTGAAGATGACCTGCTGCTCCTGCGTGTCGCAGCGGCTGAACTTTTGGAAGACGATGCGGTGCGGGATGACGGTGAAGGCCTTGTAGGGCCGGTGTCCGGCGTACAGTCGGTCGAGCTCGCGTTTGTCGGAGAAGGCGCGGTGCCGGTCGGCCGTCGTCATGCACATCTCGCGCTTGTACTGCGACGGACGCATCTAGCGGCACACCACCTCGGCTCAGCGCTACGGCACTAATATGGTCAGGCCAGGTTCGTCCCATTAGCTCTCTGACGTTGTGCAGCTTCAGATATGACTTGATAGCGTAGATGAAAGGTAACATCACTGCTTTATCACTTATGGCAAATACTTATCATGCGTGGGATCAGCACCTAGGTTGATATTTTCCATTCAGCTCCGACAAAAACATAAGAAATGTTTCAAAAACCATGTACTCATAGTCTACATCATGTAACAGCCAATATTTTTGGATCCAAACTGAACATTATATCCATGTTAGGAAACGAAACCTGTAAGAACCACGATTTAAAAGGCCCCGATGTATATGGCTCGGTTTCCCAGTCCTTTACAAGTCAGTTCTGAAAACTAAAGACACCTCTGATTTGTCCTCACCATATCTGTTTTTACGGCCGACTCAGGGCGTGGCTCCCGATTCAGCTGTGATGGTGGACCGTCCCCCATGCCGCGCATATCGCCACTTCCCATGTGGGCCATGGCTGTTCAAGCTGAACGGTCTCTGGAACAGGTGTAGGAGTAAAACGTTGCATGATTGATGTTCTTCTGTCATAACGGCTGACAGCACGCGAAGCGCGTCCGGAGGCCTCTGACATAAAGCGAAATTGTGTGGAACCTAGTTTTTAAGACGTTTCTTCCTTACGACGCATAGCCAATGAGACAGGCGTAGTAATTTCGAACAAGTTGGGGACATACTATTACAGCCTGGTCACCGTCCTCCGTGCCGTAGAACCCATGTGCCGACCGTCCCACTTAGGCGCGTCACTTTACCTATAGCCTAGGCTACATGGATAGCTACCAACCTAGCTAAGGTGCGTGGAAAGCTGTGAAGCCGTCAAAATATGTACAGAGGGTACGCCCATAATCAAGTTACGGATGGAGGGGAGCCAAAGGTTTTGATGGGGAGCGTGACAGGCTGGTTAGTGTTCGGCCTGTGTAATCTTCGCTCCGGCGCGGCTGAAGACCATGCTTAAATCCTACCAGGAATGTGTCAATACCTTAAAGACAGGCACCACTGGCTTCCTCTCGTCGCAACCAACGAGCTGCGTTTATGTTGCGCGGTCACCCCTCGACGAAATTCTGGATCCGCCACTGCGTCGGGCATCGCGAAATCATCCTCATGCAGCTCGTACCAGTAATAATGATTCTTAATGAGGTTATGAAATGACAGAACGATGACGAAAGCCAATGGGAACACAACGGATCTTTCCACGAGTTTTATGATTTAGGCACCAGTGGTGGCATTGGATCAGCGTTGCTATGGTAACCGTACGTAACCATCCATGGTAATTTTCCAAATTCAGTTTCTTGTGTGGTGCTAACATTTGGGCTATTCCAGTTCTTTTAGTATGTTTTCTTGAACAAGTCTACAATTTATACCAGTGCAATTATGGCTTTAGGAAAAATTAAGCCAGCCCACTGGTTGCATACTTCAATGCATACTTTTATGAATATCAGGTCGTTACATATCCAACTTTCCCTGGTACACAAAACCAAGGCCACATTGGCATCGAAGGAAATCACCTTGCATACTAAATAGCCTCAAGAGCATTAGATTGGCTCCAACAAAGGATGTTTGCCAGAAACTCAACCCAACTCTGACACATCTCTGGTGAAATATGGCTAACCATTTATGAATAAATTGGCGCGCATGGCCTGCATACCGCATAAATGGAGGAACATGTTTATCTAAACATAATTTAACTTCTAGAAGAGTTCCGTGCTTTGACAAATCTAGCGCAATTGTGACAAATGTCATAAAGAGAAAAGTGGCTGGTGAATCTGTGTGATGCTCTCGTGGCCCGCAGCGCGGGCAGGTGCGTGGTTGTGGTGACGTGCTGGAGGCCAACTTAAGGCAGGTGAGCATGGGATACTTGGATTTTATGAACCTTTTTACTTCGATATTGAAGTAGCTTTGAGTTCTTGGTGCATTCGATTGCTGCGAAAATGTAGCTGATCCGTGCCGAAGGTGTAAAGATGAAGTCATCCTCACGCAAAGTGGTGTATGTGTCGCATATAGATCACTAACAGATGCCCAGGCAAATAGATGTTTTACCAGCTGTGCTGCTCGAATTTCCTTCAGAAAGTGCACTGTAAGTTTTTTATCCCATCTGTTATCAGGTTTAAGAGATTGATCTATTCTGAAGATCATGTAGTAGTGGTTTTAAATGTTGTGCATAGACATGTTCAGTGATGATGAGTGTTTGCCAAATGTATCGTATTTAATCATCCATGTTTTGCAGGCAAGGAAATTGTGGGACACCTACAATATACACCTGATTTGCGGGCTAGGTAGCTGTGGACCAGACCACCTTTAGAAATCTAGCTGCTCTTTAGGAATAGCCAATAAGTCAAGTCGAGGTAGGTCAGTGTGGCCATATTGCATGGCTGGTTGGTGGCCATATCAATATTGTGTGTTATGCTTTGCTTCTTCTATTCATGGGTTTACTGCACCTCTTTCTATTGAAGCTTAGCATTAGCTCAGACCACAAACAAATGTGTGTCGTGCTGAATATGCTGAGAGCAGTGTAGCAGTGGTTCCATCTTCTGTGTAGTCCTATACTAATGTGTGTAATATGTTTTGTCCTTTCTGGACAGCTATTGGCCTATTTCATGCATGAAGTGGCAGGTAGCATCACAACAGCAGCAGAAGTTTTCACCATGAGTTATCTACAGTGCTGCCATCCAAAGGCAAAACTCCATATACTCATTTTTGGCCATCTTGAGTATTTCATGCCACTTGATGTTTTATGCTGAATGCGGCTACTTAGTCCCTTAGTTTTGAAGTTTTCACAAATTTAGAGCCTTTTCTTTAGCTAAAAGCTTGTGAAAATTTCAGCTAATGGTTTAAAGGACTGAATTCAGCTTGAGATGATCAATCAAGAACATCAAAAAGGCAAAATGGCCAAAAATAAACATGGTAGGTTTTGCCTTTGGATGGTAGTGTAGACAAGCCAGGAAGCATTATAAGTGATTTTTCACTAGGGGCTCTGAAAATTCAGCTCTGAAATGGACTCATGACAAAGGGTGTGCTGCTCCGCTCTCTCCTATGTGACTAGTGACCACTCTTTGCGATGTTATGTAGGCTGACAACCATCAAGAAAATCTTCAAGAATATGATACATCATTGGGCAGCACTCGGAAGAACTCTTGTTTAAGTTCTCTCACTGTTTGTTACAGATGCCTCCCAAAAAGGTCCAAGGTCCTTCCAAGAAGACTGAAGAAAAGAAGAAGGCAAAAGTAGTAGAGGTCAGTGGTGAAATTGGTTATTCTCATTTGTGCACAGTTTTGTGTTCAAAATGTGACCTATGTGTAATGATGTAGACTTATTAATTAAGGATAAAAAGGTGTCTATCTCCTATGAGTTCTAAATTGTATTTTTCTGACATTTAGATCACAGTGAGGAGATATACAGGATTTGGACATTATAGGAGTTCTGAATAATTAGTGGTAAGTATATAGTATGTCATGCATGGATATTTACAGCATGGCAGATGTGTGAAGAACTTAATGCATCAGGGTCATCTGTATATTAAGTTACAGTGGAGGGGGCATCATTATGGAGTATAGTGGAAGTGCAGGAAGGTGGGGAGAGGAGGTTAGGGATGGTGTGACATTATGCTCAACTTTGGTTCTGAGTTATACTAAAATCCTTAAAGTGAATTGAGCTCTGAAGGTTGGATTCAACTGGCTTGCTGTCATAACAAAGAAAACATCTGTGATTTTTTCACATATCTTGCTCAAGTAAGGGCCAAACAGGTGTTTATTTTTAGGATGTCACAGATATCACAGTGTTACCATGGGGGTGGGTTTCACCCACCATGATCAGTGTGTAACCAAAGAGAGGATTGAAAATTTCCACAAATTTGTAATGGATGGCCACTAAGCAACATATTTGCAAGCCAGATGTGACATTTTATGGTAAAAATAAACATTAAAAACCACTTGTTGCTTAAGTGCATTGTTTCACCAGGACAAAACATTTGGTCTGAAGAATAAGAAGGGAGCAAAGCAGCAGAAGTTTATTCAGCATGTTAGCAAAAACGTGAAGGCTGGGGGAGACCCAATTCAGAAAAAGATTGAAGAACAAAGGAAGAAGGAGAAGGAGAAGAAGGAGCAGGAACAGAAAGAGAAGGCAATGATTCAAGACTTGTTCAAACCTGTGGTGGAAAAGGTGGACAAAAGTAAGTGAGCTACTCATTGGTCATCTGTAATTTTGTGGTGTGGTATGGTGTAAGAAATTTCATTTCGTACTTGAGATGTTAGTTTATTGTGAAGCACATATGACCTCATGACAACCATGCCCCACTCATTTGTCAGTGATATTCCTTCAAAACCATGTGATTTAAAATAGCTTCTTGTATTCCATACTTATTGTAAAGTTTGTGGCATGAGGTAAATAATGCTTCCCAGTACTGTTATCATACACCTATGTGATGGTGATCAATTTAATCATAGGTTGAAAGACATTGCTGAGATAACTTAGTAATGCAAACCTGTTATGTTTCAGCTGTGGATCCCAAGTCAGTGCTTTGCCCATATTTCAAGCAGTCAGTATGCGCTAAGGGCCTGAAATGCAAGTTCTCACATGACCTCAATGTAAGTATATATCAGACTTGTACTGTGTATAAGTCTGAAGTCTGACTGATGTGGCTTATGTGATGTGATACAT
This sequence comes from Pollicipes pollicipes, assembly GCF_011947565.3. Taxonomy (NCBI): domain Eukaryota; kingdom Metazoa; phylum Arthropoda; class Thecostraca; order Pollicipedomorpha; family Pollicipedidae; genus Pollicipes; species Pollicipes pollicipes. The sequence continues at coordinate 1,820,625 of NW_023596818.1, read as the reverse complement.
CATGTTAAAGATCATATGGTGTAAGGATGGTTATGTTTTTAGGGATGTTTGATGTAGTGGATGACATGTATATAAGTGTAGAGTGGAACATGCATGGAATAATTGTAGCAGTCATGATCATGCAATTGCATAGCCAATGGAGTGGCTTTCAGGCATTGCATATGTCTTTAACTGGCCCTTGAAACTTTGCTTTTTAATGATTGATCCTAAGGTTTTAAATGGGCAGATGGTTGGGGTCAGAGCTCATGTTAAGCAATGCTTGTTGTGTGAGTGCGGGACTTTACCATGGGATCGTGAAACTCCAGACCAATGGCAAAATTTAGTGGCGAGAGTTTAACGTGCCGCACTGCTCGGCACGTCTGTCGTGCCCTCTGACCTTTGGCGCGTCCGCTGCGGTCACCTGACCTTTAGCGCGGTCGCTGCCACTGGCCGCAAGCCATTCCAGTCAAGGGCAAGCAGCGAGCGCCTGAGGCGACCCGAGCCCGCCTTGCCACGGATGGGCGGATTGGAAGGCAGACATTCCAACCAACTGAGCTGTTGGGATAACTTAAGGCTTTAAACCCTTAAACTGCCAACCTTCGCGAATTTGTGACGCTACTGAAGTCAGTTTTACGTATCATTGACTTACGAATAATGTGCTGATAAAAGGCTCTCATTCGGATGTGGTTATCGATCACCGACAATGTCATTTATCGTCACGTTGCAGTTGCCACGCGGCGACAATATCAGCGCGGTATTTTTCAGATGATTCTCATGTATTTAAAGCCAAAATACTCGCACTGGCCATTGAAGAGCTTTGAACAACGCTTCTGTGAGAGTCCGTATCAGGCCCAACTTGCCGCCTGTTCCTGTGTGCATGTGTGTGTTTTGTGCAGAGCCGTCATATCCACCGCCCTTTTGGCCTTCAGATCGGCCGCAAGGTGGAGAAGCGGAACCTCTACGTCGACTCGCGCGACGTGAACGACGACCCGTCTGGGTGGGATGCTGACAAGCTTAACTCGGTCATCAACGCCAAGGAAGGCGAGACCGAACAGAACAAGCCGAAAACCACCATCGTAAGACAGCCGATAGAACTGGCACAGAATGTGCTAGGTTGATACTATCCCGGCAATGTTTTCGGAGGACGTGATAATATGCTCAATTAGATGTGCTATATGTTTTGGAACGATTTTGCTTGGTGGCGTTCTCTTCGGGTACATTTTTTTATTAATGGATGCCGACTTTAATTCGGTTTATAGTGCTTGTTGCTTGGTCATGGCTCGTAAGGCTACTTCAGACGATGCATATGACGCAGTGTCTCCATCGCTCTATAGACTGCAACCTCGTTGACATAATTTTTTAAGAGTCCGGTAGATTTTTAATTGCGCGCACAGAAAGCTACCAGACACTCTGTTCGGGGGTGCCGGTAGTGTGGTGGTTAACGCGTCTGCGTTAACCATTGCGCGTCTGGGAAACCAGAGGTACGGTGTTCGATTCCCCGCGGTGCCCGCCCTTCCTGCCAGGGTGAGAGGCAGGCGACGCCATATAGCCTCAGCAGCTGAGTGCGTCGTAAAGCCCCAATGACACACAGACACTCTGTTCCCTCCTTAGTGCCCACAGCACAGTAATACGTGGACGATCCCGTCATTGATACGTGCACAGACGTATGGTGCGACATTGGCCACCTTCTGCCACAGATCTGCAAGTACTTCCTGGAGGCAGTGGAGAACAGCAAGTACGGCTGGTTCTGGCAGTGTCCGTCGGGAGACAAGTGCATATACCGGCACGCCCTTCCGCAGGGCTATGTCCTGAAAAAGGTAGTCGTCGCCGTCCGGGCTCTTCCCGTAGCTTCTGCCTGATCTGGGTGCACACCAAGTCGACCTGTTTGTGAGTGAGGTGCTGTTCCATTCATCAACAACCCTTCCATTGTCTATGCTGTCGCATGAGTCGTGATGTTGCAGCGACGCTTGCCCGATGCTGGCGGCGTCTTTTTTGAAAATGCAACTAGAACACTGATTGCTGATCACGCGAGCTGCAGCTGCGTTCTGTCGTATGTGCTCTCCTATAAATGTGCCGGATATTGTGGACATTGTAAGTGCAGGGCTCATTCATGAACTCAGCTTTGAATACCTCGGAAATGGTCAGTAAAATGTACGCCTATGCTCCTGTGAGATGGATATCAGTCGCGGTCACTTGTTTCCCCAGGACATGAAAAAAGCCGACAAGTCGGAGGAGATTTCTATCGAGGAGCTGGTGGAAAAGGAGCGGGCGGCGTTGGGCTCCAACCTCACCAAAATCACCTACATCACATTCTTGGCCTGGAAGAAACGAAAATTGGCCGAGAGGAAGAAACAGGACGCCAAGAAGCAGGCGAAGAAGAAATCAGACGTCAAGAGCGGGAAGAGCGGTGGGGTGAGTCAACACCCTTCACTTTAACAACCACGCGCCTCAGTAGGAGGATGAATAGGGGGTTGCTTGTAGGTGGACCCAAAGGCAAATATGCACTTCACCTTTTTGACTGTGTAGGGGGGCGGGGGAGGCCGGCCGTGGTGTCAGGATCGACATCAGATGAGCTTGAAATTCATTGCTTGATCACTTGAAATGTCAGGATCGAATGCACACCATCAGATTGTTCAACTGGGGTATTGGCATGCCTGGTTTCTATTTTGCCTCACGGTCATCGTGATCATCTCATATTTCAATTGTTATTGTCTTTTTCCACTTTTCATCTCCCTGTGTGAACGACTGCATCGTGTTATCGACGCAATCGCCTCAAGCTATGGGTATTCACATTTCGCCATAAGTGCTCAATATTTCTGCTTATCCTGAAGTTTGAAATGGAGCGCATTATTTTTCTTTTTACGAAGTGCCTCAAGCGTGGATTTTGCTTTCACGAGCTCCGGTCATGTTTGTTCCATTGCTTACCAGGCTTGAATTCGCTTGGGGCTTTGATCTCGAAAAATATCCTGCCAATGCACATTTGCTTTCCAGCTGTCTGGCAGAGACATGTTTATGTATAATCCGGACCTGGGTGACGGAGAAATGGAAGAGGGCGACGAAGGCATGGACCTAACGGAGCTGAAGAACGAGGAGGGCGAGGAGGAAGGGGAGGAGAGTGTCGTGGTAAGGACTCCTGCTCAACCAGGAGCTCAGGGAATATGGCAGCTCAAACTAAACACAGTTGACTTATTACCGCCGGAATGTGGGTTTGAGACCTACTGCCAACTTTGTTGCTGTACCCCAGCTGTATTCGCCGTAAGGGATTTCGATTTTATGACCGAAACAATCGTAGGTGTTGGTATACTAATCTAAACACCATCTCTCGACACCCCAGTACCAACTGGACACAACGTTTTGCGGATTTCTCACAAATTTTGCATCTGTTTCGATGTTTTTTTGGCACGCGTTCCGCCAGTTGTGTTCTGAAAATGGTCCAAAAAATGGTCCGGTCAAAAAAATGTTAATGCATGGTCCGAACTTCAACATGATCGTGGTCATCATTATGATCGGCCTGTGATGTGAAGCTTGGCGGTATTGTGCTGCATTAGCTCGCACTGCCAGGCCTGATGTTTATTAATTGGTGTATAATTTGACGGACGGGTACAATTTTACACGCTGTCATTACTTCCAGTACAAGACATGGACGTTGGAGGGGATTGAAAATGAACAGATCAGCGAGGCTGAAGCAGTGAAGGCCAAGGAGGCGGCGGCCAAAGCAGGTACACCATTCACCTGTAATTGTCTCGGCCGCTTGTCAAGGTGTTACAACAGCCCTTGGGGTGTAACGCACACGTTCAGACCCTTCGGCTGGCTTTGTTGCTGGCACGGGAAAAAGACAACAGTTGCGATGGGGACAGAGTGATCATGCACATACTAATAGTTATACTTAAGACATTTAAAACAGGTCTTAGGGACAGCAAGCTTCCTGCCCCAGACCATCCACTCGTGGTAAGGTGTTTGTCTTTCCCCCAAAACCCATTTTGAAACGTGCGAAAACTCACTCACTTCAGCATTACTTGTCGTTGGCATTCGGCAAATGCACGTCCCATTCAAACATCTTCCGAGCAAATCATATGAGACCCTGTACATTAAAACCCATCCGGCTGATACAAACGGTATGGCTTAGACAAAACACTAATTAGTTAAAACGGACACCGCGTGTTAAAAATGCAATGGCAAAACCTATGCAGACACAAACGTTGCACGCGAAGGCAAAACAGCTGCAGGGTGAAAAGTGACCTGGCTCATTGGACCATCTTTTAACAGAGCTGCGTGCAGTCAGCTTTGGCCAAACTAGCCTGCCCCTCCGGCTACAGCCCTGTCATACATGTACAGGCGGCTTCCGCAGTTAGTACCTCTGAAAACGTGGTGTATTAATAGGATTTTTGCCTTACGAAACCGACGGCAAGGCGGGTTTAACAAATGTGAGAACGAGGAACCCGTGCGGTATCGGTGCACCGATCACCATGGAGACGCCCGTCTGCGTTGGCGTGGCACGCCTGTAGGAGAGCATGTGCAGTTTTGCCAGATCTTCAAATTCTGAATTAAACACCTTCTAGATCCGGCTTCTTCCCACTAACCGAGATTGTCCCGAGGCCAGACAATTGTATTGGATCAAACCACGTCAGAAGCGAAGGCTAAACACAATGGCAGGATTCTGGCTTTTGGTTTCATTCCTTCGGCTAGGTGTGCTGGCGGCTTTGACGCCATGACAGCATGAACTTGTGTAAAGGATATGATTTCTTTTTATTTATTTCCGGGGTATGTTTGGCATGGATGTGCCATCCTTTGAACATCAGTGACAAGTGATGTCGCATCGAGTGAGTTTGCGTGCATTGTGAAGTGTGTGTGCGGGGAAGAAACCCCTTGTGGCCCGTGCATAACCTGAGGCCGAGGGCTTGTTCACTTTGACTTATCTGGAACACCTAAGACATGATTAACGGCATGCATTGTCAGCTTTGTGTCTGCCATAATTATTTTACGTCCGTGGTTCTCATGGGAGGTGTTTCCCATGATCGCTCGGAGATTGGCAGTGCTTATGTTTTGCATTTCCGCAGCGCTGCAGTTTCTCGCTGTATTTTCGAGCAGTGATCTACCAGTTGGCTGACGGTTCCTCGCAGACAGCAGTACTGCGTCACTTCGCCACGCCACTTCTGTGCACCCTCCCTTTCCCCTCTGTGCGCGCCTTCGCTGTCGTTTCTCAATGCTAACAGTGATGTTATGCATCGAACTGCGCTGCTCAGCTTCGCCGTTTTCAGCAGTGCTATGCGACTTCGTCCTCTCTGGCAGTGTCGTAGCTCTTCATCATCGCCTCCAGCAGTGGCGCCTCGCCCGTCGCCTGTCGTGTGCGGGAGCTCTATGCGGCCTCGTTGGCGGGGCAGTGATGATTCGCTTCGCCGTCGTTTCCAGCCGAGGCGGGCGCGGTGGGCGGCGCTGACGCGGTGCCCATCGACGAGAACCTGTTCGACGCCGACGACGCCGAGCTGGACGGTCTGGACGAGGATTTGGACGAGCTGGACATCAGCCAATGATGGCGGCCGGCTCGCGGGGGCCGCTGCGCGCCGCGCGGGTGCCGGCCCGCCCGCCGCCGGCGCCAGCCCAGCGCCACCCGCCGACTCGCGGACGGCCCGAGCGCGCGCATCGGCGGCGTCGGGCAGACTGTGGGGAACCGGCGGGAACCGGCGTGGCTCGTCACACGTCCGCAAGTGAAGGGGTCGGGCTGTTATAGGTTATTGGTGCGGATGGTGCGCTTTTGGCTAACAGAACGACTGTGACATCGTTCGGTACTCGGCGGTTCGCAACGGGTTATGGAAATCGGTGTTCTTTTCGTTGTCTTTCCTTCAACTTTTGTATCAGAATGCTGACCGGAAACTTTATGATGGACACAGGACAAACTGCTGGATAGACATTTTATCTCAAATAAAGCACACGAGAACCTCTGGCGTACCTACTTTGCGTGCGAAGCTGTGTGCCTGTGTGTTTATCGTTTCATCCCATGCCCCGCGAAGTGTACGGCTATTTAGCTGGTGATTATATGTATTCCTCAATATGTTGGTCCACACCGAAATTTTCCAGAACTTGATCTGCTGTTGGACCGGTTAAATCGGGATATTTACATGCGTGTTGATATGAAATGCTTCTGTTAACCTGCGGTGCTTTTAATTCACATAAAGCGTTAATTTGATAGCCGATGGAGCCTTTTAACGTAAACCTAGAGCGAGACGCTTTTTTGTACCTCAAATTGTTTCATGTCAATATCGTCTTAAATTGGACCGGTCCTACTGCCACCGACTGCAATTTGCCTGGCGAATGCGGCTCCTATTCACGTGTGTTTTGTAAGCCGTGTGAGAGCTCCAAACCATTGCCTTGGTCCGATATCTTGGGTTGTGCGCCGCGTATGTGCTTCGCGAAACGTGACGTGAAGCATCGCCAACATGTGTCGTGGTGATGTCTGCTCGCAGGCGAAACTAACACGGAGTCAGCTGTCGTAAAAGCGGATTTCTATCGTTTTGTCGGAGTGAATTCTGTAATGACTTCGCGTCCGGTGTGGGACAGCTCCTCCCGCACTTGTGCCTCCTGCCACGGGCTGCGCCCAGCCGTCACAGCTCATCGGTGGGGGGTTGCGTCGGGTACTCAGTACTTATAATGTTCGTGATCGCTCTATTTTTGGACGAGCTCCTGTTTCAAAAACCTGTGCAGGCCTTCTCTGCTTAGGCGCCAAAACTCATCATCGTTTTCTTATTTGTTGTTTCAGTATTACTTCCTTGAACACCGAGTCTTAGCAACATTGGAGCCATGTAACTACTCACGAAATTTGAGAACTTGCCAAACTATGGCGTCAGGACGTAGACAGTTCCAAACGTTGTCGAAAAAAATAGCACTTATGTGAGGGGGGTGTTCCACATTTGCATGGGGGTTTGGACCTGAAAAAGGCATCTTGAAGTTCATTCGGTGCAGTTTGCGGCCCTGACGTCATACCCAAACCCCATTAGTTCTGAGCTGCACGCCCGCGAAGGTGCGCTGATTATTTCGGAGAGGATATTTCAGGGTCACTCGGACACCCATGCTGCCATAGCATCGTTATTCAAATATTGTCATTTGATTGGCTGCGCGGCGGCCAAGACCAGGAAAAACCTAGTTGTCAGTTCGTCCATATCTGGCGTTCGTGAGCACGATTTCCAAAAGAAACGGCTACCGTTTGGTTCTGAGTCGGTGTTTTGCAAGACATGATGGCATCATCAAACAATGACGCATGAAGAGCACGTGTACTACGCATGTAAATTTTGATGTCTAGAACAGTCTTCAAATAACGTTTACCACTAGCTATAAGTGACCTTTTTTCATGAAACTGATATTTGGTTCAATATTTTTACATATGAAACATTCCCTATTGAGATGCTGCCCAGTACTACGCTCGAACAGAAGTTCATCATGAAAAACAGCTGACCCATTTTACGCGTCCAACGATGTGTTGTAACAGCAAATGTTTGTAAACCAAAGTAAGATAAGGCTTATATTTACATGCTGGGCGACAAAATGAGCCATCCGTTTTAGCATCTAAGAGATGGAAATTTAATCTCAAGTTTGCAGCGGGCGGGTACTTGCGGCACCGTGCATTTTGAAACTTTACTTCTGCCTTTACTTAAGTCTTTCTTTACTGAAGCCTTTACTTAAGTCATTCTTGGGGGGAAAAGTGTGGTTCACGGACTACGAACCATGGGAAGTGGATGCAATTCTTATTCAACTGGCGTGCCTCCAGCCCCCTCCCCCCCCCCCCCCCAACAACTTTGCGATGAAAGTGGGCCATATCAGAACGGAATCGTGTTGCGGCGTTTTCGGGAATGGGTTTAGTCACTCCTTTTCCTTGCTCACACTTCGCGACTTACTTCGCCAAATTCACTCCCTTATCACGGGCACAAAAAGTACATTGGGTGCCCGCGTCGGCATGGTATCGTCTCACGCGCGCGTCTGCGCTTGCCAGTACGGCGCGATTTTCATGGTGAGCGCGCGGAGGGTGTGGGAGCAGGAACGTAACCAGGGCTTTGCTCGATGGATTCTTGTTACAATTCAAATTTTCTCCAGACCCCTGCAAATGAGAACTGAATTCTTGCGAAACCACCCAGCATACACTGCAAACCTGTGGTACAGAAAGGGGTCCTGGTCTCGTGCCTCCCCCCCCCCCCCTCGGCTTGGCTGGGAGTGGGCGTGATATCTGCTCTCAGTCGTCATCTTGGAATTAACTGACCCATAGGTGTGCAGAATCCTCTCAAATAATAGTACCTACCGGAGCGCTTCGCAGGAGCCGGGGGGGGGGGGGGGGCATTTTCACTCCTACCCCGGGGTGGACGGGTGGGGTGCGAAAGTAAGAAAGGAGGGCCTGTCAACCAGTATGCCCGGTTTTTTACTGTCGCACCACGAGCAGTGCCATATGGGTTCATGATAAATGTCCACTGAGCTCCATCGGGATCAGCCCGGAGGAAGGTCTGGAAGGCCTGCAGCATGGAATGCCTACGTTCGGAGGGTCTGCACTGGGAAGACCTAGATTCGGAGGACCCACTCCCGACAGACCTGATCACTCGGAAGGCCCACGCCCGAAAGACCTGCCCCCTGAAGGCTTACGCTTGGGAGACCTTCGCTCCAAGTTGGCTCATGTCTGTAAGACCGACTCTCGGAGTATCTTCGCTCAAAAAATATACGTTCCAAAGACCTTTCTTCGGAAGATCTATTCTGCAAATACACTGGAGTCCGGTTTCGGAGTCAGTGTTCAAGAAACGATGTCAGAATACGCAAGCGGGTGTCCTTACGCGCAAATCTGGCTACATTCATATCAATGCACTGAATTATAAAAAGGAGACTACACCCCCATCCGAGGTAATAGGTTTAAACCGCTTATTTCGCCATCTCACAGCTGTTCGTCCTCCCAACCATTGGCTGTTGCCTGTTGACGTCGTTGCCACAGGCCACTGTTCTACTTGGCTCAGATTTCACAAACTGCGTTCAAACGCTTGCCTGCTCGGATATCAACTAATCGTCATATCACATCGGCTGAAAGACGCCTGGGACAGTTAAAAGCGTTAAAAGGCACCACGAAGAGAAATCGGTTCCAATGAAATTGTGAATGACCATCTCTACCGTTTTTCAGATAATTCTGGGCCCATTTCCTCTCAGGATTGGTCGGAAAGACATCCATTGAATTCGGTGTAGGTTCTACCGAGAGCAATTCGAATCACATATTTTAAAGCTAACCTTGCATTGTTGGACGGCTGGGCTTGTTTCTCACTGCTGGACGTCGAGGGATGGGCACGTACCCTCCTTGGGAATTAGGTTGCGGATGATTTTCATGATTTGTTCGGGCTCTAGGAACATTTTATGAGCCTTGCTGGTACGCATAGTGCGGGTACACTAGAAAGTAGCTCATGCGAGCTGTATTGTGGCTTTCTCAGTTCATCAGCACATTAGGGAAATGAGTGGCGATAAGTGTAGATGAGATTAGTTAGGAATATAATAGCAAGATACGTGACACGATAAGTTTTTCTACCTTGGAAGAGAAAATGATTGTGCAGGAGCCTGTCCAGGTGAGTTGCGCGCCCACTTGCGTATCTTGGCATGCCAACTGATGGTTCTCCTATCTAAAAACAATTGTTTCTATGTTTTTGCCACCTAGCCCCAATTTATGAACCAATTCATTTGTTCTGCTGTGTTAAGGTCCTTTTTGGAGTATGGGAGTATTGATGAATATTGAAAACATGTAATGGTTCCAGCCCATTTTCTTCTCTGTATTGATACTTGGCAAAATATTCTAGAACTTGTTGCAACAAAAATATATGATTTATCTATTTGAGAGAGGGGCACCACACACTGAGACTTAAGTGAAAACGTGTGTCCATGTTGAAGGTATTGTGCCTGTATGGCACATGGCTGCAGTAGGCATTCTGGGTCAGATGAAGAATGGGTGAGAAACAAAGAAACCACAATGAAAAGACAAGCCAATGTTAAATGGCAAAGTTATGTAATAAAACATTTGGCTGAGGCAGGCAGGGTGTGTTTCTCTAAAAATTTGCCATCTAAATGGAAAAAATGCTGTAAAATTTACAGTGTTCCTGGAAACTACTCTGTTTTATTCAAAACTCAAATGGCTTGTGAGCTCCTAAAGTGTTGTGAATTTTGAGATGCCCCTGTTTCCTCTTGATGGCTGCAATATTGATGGCTTAAACACCATGCTATTATTTCAGCATAGATCCTTTGACTCAGAAATTATAGAAAGTAAGGACAATTGTGTATAGATAAAATACTGGAGCATTATTAGTATTCTATAAATTTGATCAGTATATTGTGAATGACTTCCAAAAGTCTACTTAAGTCTGAACAGGATATGTGCCATTGTAATGTGATGAGGCAAGATGCTCCACATATGTGTCAACTTTATGCTGAAGAAATGCTTCTGAATATCATTCAAAACCAATTGATGACCTATAACCTGTAGCAGTCCCCATGTTATACCTAGGCACAAGTTGAGAGATGGCTATGTTTGAAACCAAGACAGTTTCTGGATATGGAACCTTATGCACACACATGGATGGGATAACCCTTTATGTGAAGTGGCATATTTTGTGGATAAGGCCTGCACAGCATTTTCTCTCTGTGAGACCTAAAATTAAACTCAAATATGTCTTGAAGGTTTGTAATTATGTTTATTGAAGGGGTATTGCCATGCCATATTTGTTCTCTGCATGGCTAAAGAGTGTGATCTGGATAAATGTGATTTCACAATACCTGGTATGAACTTGAATCAAGAAATGGTAGTAACAATGCACATCCAGAACTGGGTCAATCCTGATTATAAGTGATTGGATATATATATTTATTAGAATTCTATAAATAACTATAGTTGAATGGGACATTATATTTCTATTATACATGGTATGCTACTTTGTAGCCTTCTCAGTTACAGGTTATAGCTGGATTGACAGAACCCATGACATGATGGGAGGTCCAAGGTTGCCAAACCATCTGTGCTCAGTTTACCTCACTGTTGACCAGGAATGTTTCAGTATGATTACATCATGATTATGGATGATGCTTCTGGTCAACTGGTGAGCAGTTTGTGCAGTGGTTTGATTGGAATGTTGATAAATGTAGTGACATTAAATAGAGTGGTGTTCTAGGCTGTTTTTATGCTGCTGATATGTGCTAGCTCATGACCAAGAGCATGGGTGTGTGGCAGCAGTAGCAGCAAAGAACAAAGTATGTTGGATACCTGGCTCATTCCTTTTAACAATGTAGCAATGAATAATATCATGGAATGTGTATGGCCTGTTATGGGTGGTATGTTATGATGGTCACTAAAACATACTCCCACATATGTTGCACTGTCTTTCACTACAAGGAATGTATGGAACCTGAAACTCATGCTCTGTACTGGTTCTATTTGACAAGCGTTGAAGTATTGCACTGTTTTATGATGCATCTGAAGCATGTTTTCTACCTTATTTACTCACTGCAATAACACTTGTTGGCAAGTGCAGTCAGTGAATCACTGAAAACCTGAGCATGTTGTTGCCGCTTGTTCATAACACAATGTTGTTGTTCATAACACAATGTTGATATTTTTGTTCCAGGCTGCTGTCTGGCACTGCCTGAATCATTATGCATATGCCGATGCTACATTTCTGGCAGAACGCCTGTGTGCGGAAGGTAAGGGTGCCATCAGATGTTGTTGACTGCATCATATGTTGTATTGTGAGAGAGATAGAGGGTATTACCCATAAATCATTGCTCTTCCCTGTGTGTGTTACCCACCACTGGGGTGGGCTGCAAACAGTTTTTCAAGCACCCTAGATGAAACCCAAAAAATTGTGTTCTATGCCATCTCCTGAAAGGATGACATAAGAGTGCAGAGAGAACCAACTCTTGCAGCTACTCAGTTGTACCATAGTGATGCTTCAGTCATGTGTCACTTGGTTAGCTGTACCCCTATTGGACCCATGCCTCATGTTTTGATTGGTAATATTCCACTGTGGTGTCAGCCTTGGCTCAGCAACTGCCCTACTGTTGCCATGGTCTGTTGCAGTCATGCCCAGCTGACCCACTGCCCCTTCCTCCAACAGTGCAATCGGACGAGGCGCTGTTCCTGCTGGCCACCTGCTACTACCGCTCTGGCCGGCCGGGCCAGGCGTACACGCGCCTCAAGGCACGCCACCTGCGCCTGCCACAGGCGCGCTACCTGCTGGCGCTGTGCTGCTACGAGCTGAACCAGCTGGCCGAGGCCGAGGCCATCCTCAGCGGCGGCAGCATGCTCAAGCCGAAGGGTCACGACGACGTGACCAGCGAGTTCGGCGAGTCGGCCAGTCTGGCGCTGCGGCTGCTGGCGCGCATCTACCTGCGCACGGAGCGCAAGGCGCGCGCAGCCGAGGCCTGCAAGAAGTCCCTCAAGCTCAACCCGTTCCTGTGGAGCGCGTTCACCGACCTGTGTCACCTGGGCGAGGCGGTCGACAGCAGCAAGGTGTTCACGACGTCCGGACTGGAGAGCTTCGCCATGTGCCAGGGCCACGGGGTCGCCTGGCCGACGCTGGGCCAGACGGACGGCCCGCAGCCGCCGCACACCGTCGCCAACGTGGCCAACATCAACATCACCAGGTGCGACCGGCCCCTGGAGCGCCGGCGGGCGGGGCGTGCTCGCCGGCGTGCGACCGCTTCTCACCGCGACTGGTATGGGTGCTGGCCGTGATTGTGTCCTAGGCACCGAGGCTCGGGTGTTACAGCGTCCATTGTGAACGTGCGCCGTAGCAACGCGGCGGTACATGTGACAGTAGCCAAGTGTGACGTGTCGTCTTTCCTCCTCCTGGTGCCGGTCTATGTGCCAAGTCCTCTCCGGTCGTGTTCAGTTGGTCTGCCGCCGGCCGGAGCCGGCCGGCCCCGGCGGCGGCCGCAGCCGCTGCTCCCCACCGTCGTCCGCGCCGTCTGACGTGTAATGGTATGCGCCGCCGGCAGCACGCCGTTCCAGACGCCAGTGAACGCGCTGAGTGGCGCCGCGCTCATCCCCTCGTGTGGCCTGTCCGTCTCCAAGCCGACGCCCGACTCGGAGAACGACGCGCCGCGCTCAAAGCAGGCCCTGTTCCGCTCTCAGCTGAACTCCACGCTCGGCTCGTCGCCGTGCACGCCCAGGTGAGCCGCCCCCGCCCCGGCCCGAGCCCGGGCCCCGGCTCGGCCTCGGCCGCGCACTCAGCACACTGGAGGCATGCTGTGTGCGACTGCGACAGAGATGTGGCTGTATCGGTCTAATAAAAGTCGTCCATGCGGGGCTGTGCACAGCAGGGCACTGTCTAACGTTGGGCGTTTTTCTGCTGAATTGTGTAGGTATGGACAGTTATTCCATAGATACATGATACCACTGGCTCGCAGTACTAGATTCGCAGAACTAGATATATATGGTTTGTTGCCGCAAAGCTCATGGCGCGCGTGCTGTTTTTATCCATTAGCCTCTGTAAGGCCGTGTTCAAAACGCCCGATGGCACGCGTGATGCTGAGCACTGTTCGCTGGTGGATCAGCGTGCGTGTGCGCGCGCGCTCGTGTGCGTGTGCGTGGCTGACGTGGCCGGGGCCGCTGCAGCTTCGGCTTCCTGCCGATCGAGACGCCGAGTCCAGGCGAGCCGACGCTGCCGCTGGGCCTGCTCAGCTCGTCGCCGGCGCTCACCAACAACGCCGAGACCGAGCCCAAGGCGTTCGGACGGCGGGTGAGAGCGCCCCGCCCCGGCCGCTGCTGGACGGGCGCGGTCACCGCCACGAGCCCGCTCCCGGTCACAGGGTCTGGGTCGAACCGCTTCTCGGTCTGCTGTGGCTTTGTTCAGTTTGTTTTGGACGATCTTGGCAGTAGCCATATTTTGTGTGCTGAAAATGTTGCAATACGGTAAATGCGTGTGCTGTGTCAGCTAGCGAACTGACGTATATTGATTGTTTTGATCATAAATTTATGCCGTTTTATGGTTACACACTGCACCATGTCTTTTGCGCCTGGTGTTGCCACTTCATTCCCGCCATCGCGAGCTTTCCTGTATGTGCCCCCTGACCGTCACACTTTTATAAGCTGTCCATAGTTACGTGGCTCAGTTCTGTGCGCCCGTGCTTTACCATGCTGTTTGGAATAAGCTTCAGCATGCAACTACCTGGTAGAGGTGCCTTAGATGTTTTGAGTTAACGACCTGTGGCTGGTGGCATGTGGTGCAGATGAGACAGATGCAGGCTCAGTTGACTGTGGACCGCGTGGGGTGGGGTAATGTGGCCTCAGTCGTGGCCAGGGCTGTGCCGCTCTGGCTCCGCTCGTGACTGTACGTGAGCGGCAGGCTGTAGGAGCGTGTTACTTTCTTGACGCGGGCCGGCTTGTGAGCAAACACAATAGGGCCCGCGCCGTGCATGTACCCACAGAGCCGCCCTGTGTTCAATACGTGGCGTGTGTCGGGCATACTGAAACCCAAGTACCAGAAGTTTGCTTTTCGTAAGATGTGGGGGTTTGTAGCTCCTTTGATAGTGTATGGTGTGATGTGACAGGTGTGAGGCCATGTTTTCTTTGTACACTTGTGGTGTCTGTTTACTGTGTTTTGTGGGTCCACATAACACCCGATATTCTGCACCTTGTGTTGTCACTGACTTTCCGTCGTTGCGCCATTGCGTCGCCTGAACAAAAGAAGCTGTTTACGTTGAGAACATAAGTTGTTGATTACTGCTGCATGCTATGTTACCGTTAGCTGCATTTATGACTTGACTCAGCTCGGGGTTTCTGTGCTCCGTCTGGCAGGCCTGTGCCGTCTCTTTGAGCCGGATGTCACTTTGTGTTGTCGCGTGGCATGCGTTTGGCTCGCCGCGGCGGCGAAAGCGTGACGTCGACATAGCTTTGCTGGGCCGTGCCGCGCTTGACCCGTCGGCCTCCCGCCGCGGGCCCTGACCGGAATGATGACCCCAGGTGCTGAACCGGAAGGACCGCAGCATGTTCGGCCTCAGCGGCAGCTCTGTCAAGGAGAACAACAAGTCCAACCGGCTGGTGCCGCCCAAGTCGCCGTCGCGCAAGATCAAGACGCGCTCCTCGAAGACGGCGCTCTCCACGCCCAACTTCAACGAGCTGAACGAGAAGAACAAGAGTGACAAGCTGCGGGCGGAGGCGCGCGGCCGGGGCAGCGAGACCATCACCAGCGCGGCCGACACCAAGCCGCTGACGGCGCCGCAGCTCCAGGCCACCGCGCTCAGCATTCAGAAGTGCTCGGCAGGTGGGCCCCGGTGCCGGCGGCGGGACGCGGTCGGGCAGACCCCGACTGATGGTCGGACAGTGGCGGGCCCGGGAGCCGTCAGCTGCCGGTGTGGTCTGGTGTGATGACGGCCGTCGGCTGCCGGTGTGGTCTGGTGTGATGACGGCCGTCGGCTGCTGGTGTGGTCTGGTGGGATGACGGCCGTCGGCTGCTGGTGTGGTCTGGTGGAATGACGGCCGTCGGCTACTTGTGTGGTCTGGTGGGATGACGGCCGTCAGCTGCCGGTGTGGTCTGGTGGGATGACGGCCGTCAGCTGCCGGTGTGGTCTGGTGGGATGACGGCCGTCGACTGTGGGTCTGGTCTGATGGAATGAGGGGTGGAGAGGCAGACGCCTCGTCCGTTTTGAGGACGCCCAGCAGCTGGTACTGGTAGTGTAATGGCTAAACTGCGCGTCTGGAAAACAGAGGCACGGGGTTTGGTCCCCCGCGGCGCCCGCCTTTCCTGCCAGGTTGAGAGGTAAGCGATGTCACATACCCTCATCAGCTGAGTGTGCTGTAAGTCCCTGACGGCGATGACGAGAATGCCCGGACGACGGGCCGTGCGTCTTTTGTGTGCTGATCAGGCCGTCAGGTGGCTCCACCAGAGCCGGGCGTGAGCTCGTCCAGTGATCGCTTACGGAACCTGCATTCGAATCGAACTGCTTATGCCCTGTTGTAGCTCACTAGTCAGCAGGCGCCCGTTTCTCGTAGATCTCGCGAGCCAACGGTAAGTGAAATTATATTCCCCAGGCTATGGATGCCCTGAGTTATATGCTGTGTAACTCACGTCCGTTCCCGAGGCTCCAGGAGGATATGACGCGCCCACCACCGGCCATTGTGTCGCATGCGGCCTGGCCGGTGTAGGGTCCGATGTCCCCATCCATTCCTCTGTATTCTGAGGCCTGATACACCGCTGTACAGCTCGGTGTGGCGTCTGCGACGCTGTGCGCCGCTCGCCTCACGTGACGCCTCGTCCGTGCCGTCGGCAGAGGGGCTGATGCACCTTCTGCGTGACGTGGGCGCGGCGTACCAGCAGCTGAGCCAGTTCGGCAGCCGCCGAGCCATAGAGCAGCTGTCGGCGCTGCCCAGCCACCAGTACAACACCGGCTGGGTGCTCTCCATGCTCGGCAAGGCCTACTTCGAGCTCAACAACTACAAGCAGGCCATCAGGTGCGCCGTTGGGGCGGACGGCGTCAGTCATGCGCCGCGTCAGCGGTCTGGATCACGTGCTGGGCTGAACACCTAGCTGTTGCGCTTGTTTGGGGGCCGAGGACAGCTGACGCTGTCACGGTTCGTGTGTTAGTTGTGCTGCTTGGTTGGCAGACTCACATTTCTATCGCTCGTGTCCGGGCCGTTGTAACCCCCTCCCCTGCGGGCAGGTTCTTCCAGATGGTGCGCGATCGTGAGCCGTACCGGCTCGAGATGATGGAGTACTACAGCACGGCGCTGTGGCACCTACAGCGCGAGGTGGAGCTGTCCGCTCTGGCCCAGGTATGGCGGCGGCCCGGGAGGCCTCCGGGGCCGCCGTTGCCCGCAGCTTCCGCCGCAGGCTGTGAGCAGTGCTGGTGACCGCTGGTCGTGTGCGGACTGTACGGCGTTGCCGCAGGATCTGATTGGTCGCTGTCTGTGCGCTG
The DNA here is from genome assembly GCF_011947565.3 of Pollicipes pollicipes. Classification (NCBI taxonomy): domain Eukaryota; kingdom Metazoa; phylum Arthropoda; class Thecostraca; order Pollicipedomorpha; family Pollicipedidae; genus Pollicipes; species Pollicipes pollicipes. The sequence continues at coordinate 1,803,738 of NW_023596818.1, read as the reverse complement.
GCGCCGCAGGAGGACGTGATGGACCGCCGACTGTGTGCTGACTGTGCTGTGCTGGCGCCGCCGCAGGATCTGATGGACCACGACCGACAGTCGGCGGAGGTGTGGTGCGCCGCAGGCAACTGCTTCTCCCTGCAGAAGGAGCACGAGACGGCTATTCGGTTCTTCACGCGCGCCGTCCAGGTAGGCGGAGAAGGAGAGAGAAGAGCGCAGGGCTTTCGGTGCGCTCGGCCGCGCACACCGGAACACAGCGTATTGACCAGGGGCGCAGGCTTGTTAAATCCCACTTTGCTTCAAACCGCTTTGGCATTACCGTATATGGTCAAAACACCAAATAGCCTGATGTTCCTAAAAAGTTGCCGGCGTCATGACTCTGTAGGCTGCAGCCGCGAATAGGTCCGGTAGTGTTGTCCGCGTGGTGTCAGCGGAGACCGCCGCCGGGAATGCGACGCGACACCTCTGGCGGATCCGGATCACGCTAAGCTACCGTTTTTGGTTAACACTCAACTGCTTGTTACTTCAACGATGTATATCGTCACTTACTTCAGTAAAGAGCAGGCAAATGGTCACAGACTGGGGAGCAGATGATCCTTTTGTGCAGCTATCAGTTTAACGTTTGTTGAACGCAAAGGCACCGGCAGTGCATATGCACAGCTAAAATCGCATCGACAGTATTTAACGCCCAACACCCGAAAAACCTAGAGTTGTACCAGATGCTGACTATTAAGGACTGTACGGATTGTCTGTCTCGGGCGTTCTCTCATTAAACTGACCTGGCAGCGTCCAGGACCTCCGGACTTGGAGTTTAAGCATTGTCCACTGTTGGTTTTTACTTCTTTTTTTGTAAATCAGTCCTTCATGTAACTTCCGAATTATGGGTTACGCCAACCGCACCATAAGTCGCATGCGCGTGGCACATGTCATTAACACTTATATTTGACGAAAACACCCTTCCCTATTTAAAAGACGCACGCCAGCACTGCCGACACCAGAACGTGACAATTTGGACATACGGCACGGATCAAGGTTGCAGACTGCTTTGCTGCGCGGAGTTCTCGTTGATGGCATCGATGAAGGCTTGGCCGCAGCGTTGTAGCACGTAGCCGGTCCACTGCCGCGGCGGGCCAATCCGCAGCTCGCTCATGCCTTCGCCGTGGCGCCGTAGTCGAGGTTTGTCGCACCGGTCGGGGCCCTGTTTTTATTCGGAGGCTTCATCAGATTTGATGGCTAGCGGATGCGTTTCTTCATCATGCTGCGCCACAGCACCGCTTCCTGCACCAGCTTGGTGACCTCGTCATGACCCCGCTGGGCGCACCAACTCAGACCTGACGGCACCGCTGCCCCTGCCAGCCCGCGCCACCTTGCCGTAACGCTCCACGCTCACCGCCGCTGCGCCGCTGTGTGCCGCTGTCAGCAGCCTGGGGACCACAGCGCTGCTCCCTCCGTGTGCCGTCTGCACCCCGGGGAGTACAGCGCCGCACCCTCCGTGTGCTGTCAGCACCGCGGGGAGTGCAGCGCCGCTCCCTCCGTGTGCTGTCAGCACCGCGGGGAGTGCAGCGCCGCTCCCTCCGCGTACTATCTGCACCCCGGGGAGTACGGCGCCGCTCCCTCCGTGTGCCGTCTGCACCCCGGGGAGTACAGCGCCGCTCCCTCCTCGTGCTGTCTGCGCCCGGGGAGTACAGCGCCGCTCCCTCCGTGTGCCGTCTGCACCCTGGGGAGTATAGCGCCGCTCCCTCCTCGTGCTGTCTGCGCCCGGGGAGCACAGCGCCGCTCCCTCCTTGTGCTGTCTGCGCCGGGGGAGTACAGCGCCACTCCCTCCGTGTGCCGTCAGGTGACGCCCCAGTTTGCCTACGGCCACACGCTGCTGGGCCACGAGTACGTGCTGACCGAGGAGCTGGACAAGGCGCTGGCCTGCTTCCGACGCGCGGTCAGCATCGACCCGCGCCACTACAACGCCTGGTGAGAGCCCGCCGGCACGCGCTCGGCCCCGCCCCACCAGCAGGACCTGTCGCGAGCTTCCGGCGGGCTGATGCTCGCGGCGGAGGTTTCGCTGACGTGAAGGGAGAGGTCGAACGGCGGACCGGTGCCCTTAATTGTGGTTCGTTAAAAGGATTTGGCAAATGTAGGAAGGATCTTTTACTCTAACAGGACTAATGCATAATCTCACGGAACTTCGGCCAGTGCGTATGTCATCTGATGACAGCAATATCCCTGGAGGCCCGGGGTTGGTTGTAGCCCTAGTACGGCGACCCATAAATGACAAGTAACATCAACTTGATCTGTGGAATTCGGAGCGTTATTCGGCACTGTCGGGCTTCTCACCAGCTCACCCGAAAGCACCCGCCCGCGGTGAAGAACTCCCTTCGTCTGTGACGTATTCCGTTGTCGGCCCGCAGGTACGGCATCGGCATGATCTTCTACAAGCAGGAGCGCTACACCATGGCGGAGATGTACTTCAAGAGCGCGCTGGCTATCAACCCGCAGAGTTCGGTCCTGATGTGCCACGTGGGCGTGGTAAGCTGGCGCCGGCCGACGGGCTGTGCTGTGCATGCTGTCAGCGGGTCGGCGGCGGTCCGAGCCGGCGTGGCGCGGCGGTCAGGTGCTGCTGGCGGAGCTTCCGCGCTTCTGACCCGGCCGTACGCTGCCAGATGGGTGTCAGTATGTTGCCGCTTCGTTCGTGTACGTGCTGGCCGCGGCATGCCTCTTTCCGCACGGGTCAGACTAGTGAATGACTCGGGCGGAACCGAGAGCTGTCTGAAATCCACCGAATTTACATGTAGCCGAGTGCCATTGCGTCTGTCGAAAGTGTTGGTGCGCCGGGTTCGTCATTTGGTCAACACTGCTGCCCGGCATGACTGCGCAGTGGAGCCCCGTGCAAGTGTGGGCAGCGGCGGCTCCCAGCTGGTCCGCTGGCCGCTGACCGGCCGGCGAGCCGCAAGGACGGCCAGTTGGTCTTGCGAAGGGTGACAATGGGGAGGTTCACAATACTTGAACGAGCGGTAAATGGATGTTCAACATATTGCCCACTTATTTTTAAAAGGTGGGTAAAAAAGGAAATTTGAATTAAAAATTGTAAAAAACGAAATTTAGAAAGGGTCATATTGAGGAGTATGTGAAGCTCAAAACGTGGCCATTGTAGTCCGTTCATTCAGAATGGGTTCGGGGATCGAGCAACATCTCCGTGAGTCAGCGTTGGCGTTGGTCCAGCATCGCGTCGCGCCGCTTGATGCAGGGTCGGAATGTACCGGAGTCTTCAATGGGAGTTGGTCCGGCTGGGGCGGACGTGCACGCAAATGACCCCTCGTGACCCCTGTGACCTGACCCACCCCTCACCGAGCCTCCCCGCCGTCAGGTCCAGCACAACCTGCAGAAGACGGACGCGGCGCTGGCCACGCTGAACCGCGCCATCGCGCTGGACCCCGTCAACCCGCTGTGCAAGTTTCACCGGGCGTCGGTGTTCCTGAGCTCGGACCGGCTGCAGGAGGCGCTGGACGAGCTGCAGCAGCTCAAGCAGATGGTGCCCAACGAGAGCCTGGTCTTCTTCCTCACCGGCAAGGTCAGGCTGGGCCGAGCGGCCGGCTGAGCCGCCCGCTGCCCGCGGCCAGGCGTGCGCGAGAGCACTGCCAGATGGCGGGAAATCTAGAACACGTTACGGCATGCAGGAGCCGTTTTCAGAAGTTATAACACGTTGCAGCTACCAACGTGGATTTGTGAATATGCCAGTGTTTACCGACACTGCTTATTGTTGTGTAGTCGTAAATGTCCATTTGAGTGGGGCAGTCTACTCCAGCCTGTTCATAAGTAGCTGTCGGCAGCGCTTGGGCCGAGCGGTCGATCAAACTGAGCACGTGCCCGAAGCAAGCTCAGGTCCTTTTTCCATACGTGGGTCACGAGATGGGCCGGCCGAGTCCATATATATATATATATATATATATATATATATATATATATATATATATATATATATATATATATGTATATATATATATATATGTATATATATATATATATATACATTTGTTTACATGTTCGTATGTATATGTATATGTATATGTGTGTGTCGCCAGGTGCACGAGAAGCTAGGCCAGGCCCACCTGGCGCGCATGCATTTCTCCTGGGCGATGGACCTGGACCCGAAGGGAGCCAACAATCAGCTGAAGGAGGCCATCGAGCCGGCGCTCAGCAGGCTTCCGTCCGACGAGGACAAAACAGGTCAGCCCCCTGTCCTAATGTCAAGACAGGTCAGCCTCCGGCCCTTATGTCAAAACAGGTCAGCCTCCGGCGCTGATGTCAAAACAGGTCAGCCTGTGGTCCTGAAAACAAAACAGGTCAGCCTCTGGTCCTGAGGACAACACAGGTCAGCCTCCGCCCCTAATGTCAACAGGTCAGCCTTCTGTCCTGAGGACAAAACAGGTCAGTCTCCGGTTCTGAGGTCAAAGCAGATCAGCCTCCGGTCCTGAGGGAAAAACGGGTCAGCCTCCTGTCCTAATGTCAAGACAGGTCAGCCTCCGACCCTAATGTCAAAACAGGTCAGCCTGTGGTCCTGAGGACAAAACAGGTCAGCCTCCTGTCCTAATGTCAAGACAGGTCAGCCTCCGACCCTAATGTCAAAACAGGTCAGCCTCCGGCGCTGATGTCAAAACAGGTCAGCCTGTGGTCCTGAAAACAAAACAGGTCGGCCTCTGGTCCTGAGGACAACACAGGTCAGCCTCCGCCCCTAATGTCAACAGGTCAGCCTTCTGTCCTGAGGACAAAACAGGTCAGTCTCCGGTTCTGAGGTCAAAGCAGATCAGCCTCCGGTCCTGAGGGAAAAACAGGTCAGCGTGAGGTCAAATAAGGTCAGCCACCTGCCACAGCCGCGGCGGAGCAGGGCCATCTGGCAGGTGTGTGTCAGAAGATTCGCGTGCTGTCGTCATTAACATGGACCACGAAGTGCGTGTTGGACAAAATGTGTCGAGATTCCCGGTAGGACCGTTGCAGCACTGGGTGTCTTGGAAACCAGAGATACGGGGCGCGATCCAACGCGGCGTCGGCCGTTCCTGCCCGGGTGGGAGGCAGTGGGCCCCGCATTGAGAAAGCTCCCGAGTGGGTCGAGTCCCAACGACGACGATGACCACACCGACAGAGCGTCTTTCGAACTATCGCAGTGCTGTCATTGCTCGGGTCGGAGCGGAGGTCAACCACGGGTGGAATGAGGTTCTGCGGTCGGTGTCGCACAGCCCTGTGAGGCCATGTCCGGGCGGCACAGCGGCCCCTGCCAGACAGCCGCGTCTCGCGTGTAGGGCGGCCGCGCCGCCAGGCGGCCGGTCCGCGTGCGGTGCTGCGCGACCCGGCTGTGCTCGTGGCTGACCGCTGTGTGGTGCCGCGTCTGCCGCCAGGCGGCGAGGGCGGCGTGCTCGGCGACTCTTCGTTCCTGCCGGCCGACGCCAGCGCCGCGTCCGACGCCATGGAGCAGTTCCACCCGATCCAGGCCATGGAGAGCGACGAGAGTTTGTAACGGCTGGCCAGCTGTAGACGCCAGCCGTGCGGCGCACGCCGCCGCCGGACGCCGCCCCAAGCGGACGAGTGGCCGGGCGCCGCGCGCCCCTGCCGCCGTCAGCTCGCCGCCGGCGCTGCCTTCGCCGCGGCGCCGGCCGCTGTGATCGGAGCGTCACTGCCCCCCGAGTGAGATGTGAAGGCCGCGAGCGAGCCGGGCGCCTGTGGCGGCGCGGCTCCGGCCGCCGGTGGTCGGCGGCGATGATGGCGCGCCGCGGACCGGCGTGATCACGCGGCACTGGCGCGGCGCGGCCACCCTCGACACCCAGCGTCACCCGCTGTCTGACCTCCGTCGTGCGACCGCGCCCCAGACGCCCGCCAGTGTCCGCGCATGCATGTGCTGCTTTATAAGCGTGTGGCAGAGCGCCCAGCTAGTCCGGTGACTAAGCTTTTAATGTAGAATCGACTCCTGGTCGGCTGTTGGCGGGGCGCGCGGTGACTGGCCGTGCCAGGCCGGTTTCGTGCACGCGGCGCCGCTCTTCGTACTGCTTTGTGGGTCGGAGGAGAGCGGGCGCCCTGTTGGATTGTGGTAGGGGTTAATACGGTCGGCTGGTGGTAATGGAGCTGTGCCGCGAGATACCGAGTACCGCCACGCTTCTCCGGCGGCCAATGGAGCCACGCGTTGGCGTGCTGGAACAATGCTCGTGTGTTGGTCGGTCGGAGAAAAGGCCGGAGTGGGGCTGGAACGAGCGCACAGCAGGGATTGGTCGGAGGAAAGGCCGGAGTGGGGCTGGAACGAGCGCACAGCAGGGGTTGGTCGGAGGAAAGGCCGGAGTGGGGCTGGAACGAGTGCACAGCAGGGGTTGGTCGGAGGAAATGCCGGAGTGGGGCTGGAACGAGCGCACAGCAGGGGTTGGTCGGAGGAAAGGCCGGAGTGGGGCTGGAACGAGCGCACAACAGGGGTCGATCGGAGGGAAGGCTGGAGCGGGGCTGGAGGGGGCGCACAGCAGGGGTTGAACGCCTCCAGGAGGGGCCAGCTCTCAGCAAGGAATCCCCGGAGAGCTCCCAACGCCTCACGCCTGGCCAGGCCTTCGATGAACGACTCCGTACATTCGCTGATCGTTCTCGCCGTCACCGAAAAGAAATGTCGGCGCATCCTTCCAGCACACTAGGAGGGTTAAGATAAAACAGCGTCATGGTTCGTGAGTTGGCTGGAAAATCCGGCCGCCGCGCACAGCGGCTGATGGATGGCTACACATCCATCGTTTCGGGTTTGCAACACGTTTTCCGGACGTGCCATATGTGTCGAATGAGAGGTTAGCTTTCTTCAGCATTCGGTTTGCTTGGCCGCCGATAATTAAGCGGTTCCTGATTCGAATTTATCAGATCATAGTTTGTACTGAATATGTATCATATTCTCTATCTAGGGGGAGCAGCTGTGAACCTGTGGTGTGATGACGCCGGCCCATCCGTGGAACAGAAATTCGGTAAAATTACGAAACTATATTACGCAGCTCTGCCATCCGCTGGTGAGCATTCCCGACGCCGCCCGGACCATCGGCGCAAACCAGCCCTCCAGCGGGCTCAATAGCTGACAGCTGAAACACGCCCAGCTGTGATGTATGCCTTCCACGTTTTGCCCGCCACAAGGTCTTTGAACCCCTGCCACCAACCAAAACAGCGGGACCGAACGAATGGGTCACAGTACAGTATTGGCTTAGCCTTTATGCCATATACTTTGCTTTATATAAAATGTGTAAATCTATAGGTTACATATCAGATCTCTGCAGTGTGCTTGCACATGGGTGGAACTGTCCATCTCTGCAGTCTCGCTCCGGCGCCGGTACCGACCCCAGCCCTCATCCGGCAACAGATCACCAGATATCACTTGGCGCGAAAACGTGCGGGCTTTGCAAAAACTCGCTCCCCTGCCCCCTCCCCACACACACACGAACGCATACTACATTTTACGAAGCCTCGCTCCCGTACCTAAGGCGTAACTGAACCATCGGAATGCTAGTGCGTCCCATACCTGTATGATTTAATCCTTGTGCATCTTTCGCACGATAACGCATCACATAAACCCGCCCTCAAGACCGCTCGGAACCCAATTTCCCACTGGCCTGAGTTCGATACAGGTGACTACGCCGGGAACGTGTCGCGCGTCATTGGCGTTCTGGAGTTGGCACATACGTGGCCCGAGCGGCAAGCTCGGCCCCGCGCCGACGACGGAGCATGTCCCCGCCCCAGCCAGCGCTGATACCGCTCAAGCGCGAGGCGGAGACGGCTAGCCCGCCGCCCGGTCCCTCGGCGGCGGCTGCTCCACCACCAGCGCCATCACGTCCATAACGTTGGTGCCCGTCTGGCCGACGAGGATGTGGTGCGCGCCGCTGCGGAACCGGGCGAAGAACGCGTACGAGTCGTTGTCGGCGAGGTACTGCTCGGGACGGAGGCCGGCCGCCCGCGCGTCGGCCGCCACCGCTTGGTCGACCACGGCGCCGGCCGCGTCCGTCGGCCCGTCCCTGCCGTCGGTGCCGAAGCAGAGCAGGGCGGCGCGCGCCGTCGGCGGCAGGCGCCGCTCGCGCACCAGTCGCTCCAGCTCGAGCGCGAACGCCAGCGCCAGCTGCTGGTTGCGGCCACCGCGGCCGGCGCCGCGCACGATCACCGTGGTCTCGCCGCCCAGCAGCAGACAGAGCGGCCGGCCGGCAGGCGGCGGCAGGGCGACCAGCCGCTCCGGCGGCAGCCCGGCCGCCCGCAGTCGCGCCGCCAGCCGGCCAGGCAGCGGCACCAGCCGCCCGGCCGCCAGCCACTCAACCACCTCAGCCAGCAGCGCGGCCACCTCGCCGCAGTCGCCCTGCACGGCCGCCGACAGCAGCGCCGCCTGGTGATCGCCGGCCGCCTCGGCCAGCATGGCCTCCAGCGCCAGCCGGTTCGAGCCCACCAGCACGTTGTGCGTGCCGGCGTCGGTCGGCCGCTCGTGCTCGTGTTCGTGCTCGTGCTCGTCGGCCTCGTCGGCCTCGGCGGCCCGCAGCGCCTCCCGCACCAGCGGCTCGTCCAGCAGCTGGTAGCGGCGCAGGACGGCCGCGGCGGCCGGCGCGGCGCCCGCCACCGCCACCGTCGGGCCGCTGGCGATCAGATCCAGCGGATCGCCCACCACGTCTGAGAGGATGAGTGCCAGCGTGCGCGCGGGCCGTGCCAGCCGCGCCAGCCCGCCGCCCTTGAGGCGCGACAGGCCGCGCCGCGCCGCGTTCAGCTCCTGAATGGAGGCGCCGCGCTCCGCCAGTTGACGCGACAGGCAGGCCTTGAGCGGCAGGGTGAGCGGCGGCCGCGGCGCCGGCAGCAGTGCCGAGCCGCCGCCCGACAGCAGCACCAGCAGCAGGTCACCGGCAGACAGCTCCGCCGCCAGCTCGGCGATGCGGCCGGCTGTGCGCGCCGCCGCCGCGTCCGGCTGGTTGTCGGCGGCGCCCTCGCACACCTCGATGCCGGGGAGCAGGTGCGCCGGCCGCGCGCCCACCGGCACGCTCAGCAGGCCGCGCACCAGGTGTGGATGGAGCAGCTGCTCAACTGCTGCTGCCATGCCCAGCACTGCCTTTCCCGCGCCCACCAGGTACACGTTGCGGCTTAGCGTGTAGCTGCGGCCGTCCACCGTCAGCTGGTCGTCGTGCCGCTGCAGGGCGCGGCGCACCAGCTGATCAGGCGACACGGCGTCCACAGCGGCTGCTGCCAGCTGACGCAGCCGCTGTCCAGCAGGCACCATCTCCCTACAGGTCAGGCAATCAGGTGGTTTGTGAGCCTGGGTTGGCACTAGTGGTCATAGAAACAGCTTGAAACATCGCTTGGTGAGAGCATCACCAATGTGTCCTTGATAATGTCATTTAACCACTATCTTCAGGTAAAGTGAGGGTGGATCTAAGTACAACATTTTATGAATGTGGTTCCCAATTTAAGATAAAGTTTTTGTAAGTAATGGATATTGCTTGTACACCAAGTAAATTAGGCCCACATACATTAATGGGTAATTTGGAGATACAGCAACAAGGAATAATTAATGAGTAGGCACTACCACACAGCATGAGTATGTATCAGGTGGGATGACTGAAGGGAATCCCAGACCCCAGGAAATCTAAGACATGTAGATGGAATTCCAGATTGCCCCTATTGCAGTCTTTTCTTTTCATTAATATCTACAATATGAGGCCTTAATTTGAGTTTATGTTTTGGGCAAGGTAGAACCAGCAATTGATATACCTCTGCCAAATTGGTTGAGCAATGAACTAATTCACATGAAATTGACCACAACCATCCACATTGCACACAAACTCCAACTTATGTGCATGTTTGACATCCCATCTGAATTTGGGGCCACAGCAGGCTGAAAATCTGGTTGATTTCAAGCTTTTTTGACCCAATATGAAGAAGGCTTCTAAACCCCACATTAATCCCACGAAATCTCATGTATCCTGATTGCAAGTGACGGAAACTTTAATGACAGAAACCATGGGGTACAGGAGCTTTTGTACCCCGAACCTTTGTGAACAAAATGGAAATGTAAATCCTTGACTGGTAACTCACGAAGAACGTTATTTTTCATCTCTTACCTCTATAGTAAGGCCAAATGTTTCGAACTGAGTTGGAGAGCTGTGTGTAAACGTAGACAGCGCTCGCACCCACCCGATTAGTTTTCGTGGCTTCAACCCAATGTTCGGTCTTATTGCTCTTGTCACAGATGCGCTATTAATGTAGATTTTTGTGGATTTGTGCTGTCGGCTGCTTCATGAGGTGGCGCGTGCCATCTTCACGTTGAATGTGTTCGCGTAATTCGTGTTGAGTCTGGCGAGGAGGGCGCGTCCGCGTACATCTGGCATTGAGGCATGTCCAATTTCCATCAACCAGTTGTTCAGTGTGTTAGACCGTTCCCGCGAAACGTACGCCGGGAGTACCGGATTGCGGGGTGCCGGTTTGCTGTGCAATCAAAGAGTCATGATCAGTGTCGCAGTATCTTTTTATTTTCATCCCAATATTGAGCTTAAATATTTTGTTTACTCCAAGGGTTCTGATCATGACGGCAGGAGAAGCACAGACTTTGTGTTCTCCTTCAGAACATTATCCAATTAGTCCTAATCCCTGTCAAAGTATGAATGATTGGTTCCATTTACTACCAAACCCAAAGTGTGCAAGCAGCACCCAAAAGACTGATGTGAGCTCAGAAGCAGTGCAGAGGGAACATCAATTCTTTATGACCGTGGCTGAAATGAAATGTAAATGAACCATTTGCAGGTCAATTTGCCATAAATTCCATCCACAGCACTGGGCACCTACATGACACCAGTACACTGACCTTGTGTTTATGTGTACGTGACTCAGCCCAAGCCAAATAACATACATCCTCAATTTTGGCATGAAACAATGTTTTTGCAGTATGATGGCCCCAGATTACATTCATAGTATTATAGTTCCCTTGAGATTGGCTTCCAATGTGCTGAAATTAATGGTTATTGTGCTCTAAACTGATATATGCTCAGATGTGCTGAAAGTTTTGGTGTGATGTAGCATGTACTTTGGACATGTTTGCCATGATGTATATGGTGTAATTTAATGTATGACATCAATATGTGGAAGCCCTAAACCAGCTGTGGCATTTTGTCAATTTCTCCCAGTTATTGAATTCATGCTGATCCTAAATCATGAAATAATTGGGGGGCAAGCTCCACAGAATTGACACTTGCAATGGGTAGGGTCTTGTTATTCTTTTTCCATGCATAGTTAAAAGTAAAAGTGCTTTTAAAGATGGAAGATACATGAGGCATTCCTTTTATGCCTCCTGATATTGCCAGGCTTGTGGCTGTCAGGTGGAGCATGCAATGCCTGTTTCAGATTGTCAATTTATGCTACCCTGATCAGATAGCTTAAGCTTTGCTCAAAAAGATACCATTTTTGATGTAGGTTCTTATTTACCAAGGACATTGTTGCCCTCAATCATTTAAGGGAATATTTAATATTTGAAGGTATTCAAGTAAACATCAGATATGATAAAACAAGCCCACTTATATCTGTTGGTACCACTTTTAGGTGAAAAACTGCTCCAGATGGCATAGTTTTCTGTTTAGTCAATATACTTCACAATGTGTCATGGTTTAATTATATCATCATACCTTCCACAACATTGATTTAGAACCAGCTGATGGCTGTTGTGTCTTGAAATCATGTTCAGAACACCAGATATGAACACCTTCAATTATGCTGTTATTGGCAGTCATTGCAGCATGTGGTATGGAAAAGCAGGATTTGAATGATGTAATTATGACATTGTGAAGGTGAAGGTAATTTGAAATACTCTCCCCAATATACCTTCCCAATTTTGGTGGGTGCTTAGCTCAGAAACTAGAGGGGCTTAGGTCTTAAGAAGGGCAGTATTGTGAACAGCATTGAAAGGTCTTCAAGATGACTATTTTAGGTTAAAACCCATGCAGATGTGGAACTCTTCCTCTAACAGCAAGACATAAAATGTAATGGAGTCAAATGCCATTGATCACCTCAAAAGGGTAATGATGGCTATGGCATGGATGTTTGAAAATAGTGCTTCTTGGAAAGATGTGCTGTTTGGAGGCAGATTTATGAATTATCTGTTTTGTTTTGTTTATATCAAGTTGAAAGATAGGTTTGGTGGGATAGTTTAATTACAATTGAATCATTCTGATGTTATCTAGCACCCTGGGTATGTCTCCCACATCAAATCGACATATGAGACAACAACATGCATGTGGAAAAAGAATAAAGCCTTTGCTGTTGCTATTCATTTCGCTTTGAGCAGATGCATTCTTACCTTCTGATTTCATTAACTTAGACCAGTTAGGTGAACAATTTAACTCTTCTTGCATTTGTTGTATGAAGTCCCATCCTTGCTGCAGGGGAAAGGACACAGCAGACTGGAGCCAGACCGATAGGTCACACTCAAAACATCCGCGATGGCGTCCCGCCTGCGGCCGGGATCGCAGAAGAAGCAGATGAAGGAGAAGATCGTGCAGATCTACGAGTCGTTCTTCCGCGGTGAGGACCTGGTGGCGTCCAATGCCAATTTCTGGGACGAGCTGTTCCTGCTGAAGCCGAAGGTGGTCGTGCTGGAGACGGAGCTGTCGCGGCTCTCCGGCGAGCAGCTCGTCGCCCTCAAGACGCCACTCAACCAGCTGTTTGCGCGCTGCGTGGCGGTGGCCTGCGACGAGCACCTGCTGCGCGCGGCGCACGCGCTGCAGACGCTGGCGGGCGTGGTGGCGGGCGTGTGTCGGCAGACGCGGCCGGAGCCCAGTCCCGACCCGGTCGACCTGCTGCCCGGCTGCGACGCGGCCGAGCGCGAGATGGGCGTGCTCTGCGGCCGCTGCGCCGAGCTGCTGGCCGGCCCGTACCCGGACACGCTGCGCGCGTTGGTGCTGGACGTGCTGCTGGTGGTGGCCGTGGCCGCCGCCGACATCAGCCGCAATGCTCTGCTGGAGTACCTCATGATCAACAGCTCGCTGTTCGAGCCGTTGATCCAGCTGCTGTCGCACAGCGCCACGCGTTCGGTGCACGGTCACAAGTGCGTGCTGCTGCTGACGCTGCTCGTCAACTATCGCAAGTACGAGGCGGCCAACCCGTACGTGGTGAAGCTGTCCATATTGGACGACGAGCTGGCGCTGAACGGCTACAGCCAGGTGATCACCGCCGCGCTCACCGAGTTCAACTGGAAGTACTCGGCGCAGACGTACGACGCGCAGAACCAGGGCTGGCTGTCGAGCTTCACCAGCATGGTGGGCAACATGTTCGTGGCTGACGAGCTCGCCACGCGCACCGAGAGCATCAAGGCGAACCATGGCGTGCTGGTGGCGCTGTACGAGGCCGTCCACCTGAACCGCAACTTCATTGCGACGCTGACACAGGCGTCGACGGACGCGAGCCAGCCGCCGTCGCCGCAGAGTACGCTGGACCGCGAGCAGGCGCCGCCGCCACTGCCCGTCGCCGAGCTCAGCCCGCCCGTCAACCTGCTGGTGGCGTTCCTCGAGTACTGCTCGATCGTCATGCAGGACACGAAGTCGGACGCGGCCGCCAACAACGTGCGCCAGTGTTTCATTGTGTTGACGTGCGTGTCAGAGGACCAGTATTGCAACTCTCTGATGCATGACGCCAACCTGGTGTTCGTGGTGCGTCTGCACCGGCTGCCGATGCGACACCGCAAGGCGGCGGACCGGCCGGCGCACCCGCAACCGCTCGCCACGGCACTGCTCGACCTCACAGTCGAGTTCGTCATGTCGCACCTGATGAAGCGGTTCCCGCTGGACCTCTACCTGCAGTGTGTGGGCATCATCCACCGCGTGCTCTGTTACCAGAAGCGCTGTCGCGTGCGCCTGGGCTACCACTGGCGCGAACTCTGGTCGGCGCTCATGTCGCTGCTCAAGTTCATCGTGGCGAACGAGAGCGCCGTGGTGAAGCGCACCAACGTCTTCGAGCTGGCCATCATGGTGGTGAACATCTTCAACCTGTTCATCACGTACGGCGACACGTTCCTGCCAACGCCCTCCAGCTACGACGAGCTCTACTACGAACTGATCCGCATGCACCAGGTGTTCTCGAACCTGTACTCCATGTCGCTGCGCTACTCGAACGAGGGCGAGCACCGCGAGAGTGCCATGCGACTCACCAACAACCTGGTCAACATCCGCGCCATTTGCAACCACTTCTCGCCCAAGATCGACGCGTGGTCGCAGACCAACAACCAAACGAGTCTGACAGAGGAGCAGGTGCTGGACGTGGTCCGGTGCAACTACGAGTCGCTGACGCTGAAGCTGCAGGAGAGCCTGGACCAGTATGAGCGGTACGCAGAGAGCCCGCGCTACTCCAGCTTCTTCACGGCCGTAGTGCGCAGCGTCGTCCGTGACACGTGGGCCGGCCTTAACTTCGACGCCGTCGATCATACCACGCTGCTCAGCCAGCTATCGCAAATATCGTGATAACGCCGCCACCGCGGCGCGCTGCGCGGAGGGAGACGCGCCGGCCCGGGCCGCTCGCGCGCATAAGTCGATTGGCAATGCAGCTCACGGCCTTGTTCTGAAGTGTGATAAAAGGTTAATTTACGATCGGTGATCGTGTTACAAGGGCTTTGGGGCGCGACATTGATGTGTTGTTCGCGAGTGTTAGCGAAAGCTGGTCGCTGGGTGCGCGGAGTCGGTCTATTTTCTTTCACTTCGTGATGTGACGTCTCGTTGGACCAGCGAATCTGTCACGTGGAGACCCTCATGCAGTCACAGCGTCTCATGCTGCCTCACCCCCCCCCCCCCCTTCCCCCGCCTCACTGTTCGTTCACTGCGACACATGAGACTGTGCGCGGTGAATCGTGAGCTGTGTTTTGAACCCGATTCTTGGAAGTCCGCCAGCTGTGCATGGCAGACGAGCCTAGCATTAGTTTATGCTGGGCTGGTGTCACTGCGGTCCTTGCTTTACTCGTCTCGGATGCTGTTTATTTTGTCGTCACGTGCAATGCCGTTTAAACAACATATTTGTCGACGTACAAGTGATGTTAATGCTAAGTGCGGTTCGAGAAGAACCTGAATGATCCAGTTGTGACGGTACTCTGCGATCGATTTCGTGATGCAAACTGTATGAGAGTTTCGGGCATTCGTGTTCACGAAAACTTCGAGGGTGAAAGCAACGTACAGTCTGCGTTGTAGCAGGTAACTTGGACCATCACTTGAGCTGCTGCGGCGTCATACGGCTGGACATGGTTCTGTCGGTCGGACGCTACCACCAAACAGTTCGCGGTCGTGACATGCAAGTGTTTCGGTTCTAAATGTTGCTTACGGGCGCGGACCTGTTGAAGAGTGACTGCGGTATGTGTGATGCGTGGTTTGATTCCTAGCATATGGGGTGTTCATGCTTGCGCCAACATGATTATTTCAATGTTGTTTTCTGCGCGGCCCGTCTCGACGCGCCATCGTGGTTTTGGGCGGGGCTGAAACGGTGACTAAGTGCACCACTTGAGTGGCCCAGTTCGGCTGTTCGGTATTCTGGGAGCCCATATCTTCGAAGATGTCCTAGAACTCCCGGCCGATTTCGGACTTGTAAGCATCGTGATCGGCTCTAGCGGGTTAACTAATGGCCTTCTTAAAGTGCTGGCCGCTCAAGGTCACAATTCAAGGTCACATTCTGGCTCAGGTGACTGGGTAGTTCTCATCACCCAAAAGTTACGGGCGATGGGGGATATTTCAGAGCCTTGAATGAGACATTGAAAGGTCAGGGCTTTTTGACGAACGCCAGCCTATGCACTGAAGTTCAAAAATCTGAAATCGGCCAGTAACTAGCGATGTGGAGTTCCTTGTCATTTGATCGTGAATAACGCCTTGAGCGATCATCTTGAGAGATAGGGCTTTTCAAGGGGCACTAGTCCATACGGCAGTGAATATTCTCATGCTATTGAAATCCGAACTTGCCCGGCAACTTACGGGTAACGTGGGGCTACCCTTCATTTGAGCTTGAATTCTGCCAGGAATGGTGATATTGAGTTCTTTTAACGAACGGTAGTGTATGTGAGGGGTTATCTGTGCTGGGGTGCGCGTGCACTGCGCTGCTGCCTGGGTGCCGCTGGTGCGGGTCGCCGGTTGCCGCTAATACGCCTCCTCGCAAGAGCAAATTCATCGTGAGGAGCCCATTGGTCAGCATACGAGCCAGGTGGCGCAGCGCACAGCCCGGCCCGTTTGACTCCGGTACATACCACATCACACACGCGCGAGCCACAGAGTTGGGATGGCGCGGGTGGCCGGGGTACTGCCGGGATGGTAGGTCCGGTCAGGCGCCATGAACGGCTGCCTCCCCGTGCATAGTGATCTGCCCTCAGCCACGGGATCCCACCTCCACCGCTTGGTTGGTGATGGTATTTAAACGGGGTAGAGACGGTACCAGGCGCATAAGAAAAGCTAAACGTCTTGAATTCCATAGCGCGCCTGGAATGGCGGGATCCCGATTTTCTAGCGAATGACGCTGACATGAGTCCGCTGGATATCGACCCTGGAAACCCCCTGTCATTAACTTATTCACACAGACCGCATGCATTCGGCGCCCCGCCACATTCACTCCGAGCAGACACACCCGCTGGCGCTTACGTCACCCGACTCATCTTTGGCTCGTATAGGGGCAGGAGTCCCCCCCCCCCCCCGTTTGACCCCCTCCCTATGCAAAGCCTTGGCTGGCATTACAGTTGGGACTCCTGCGTGAGTCCTCGTGCCGCATTGACCTGATTTAACGAATTTCAAAAATCCACTGAAGCCACGTTCATGTCCTATTTAAAACAGCTGGTCAGCTTGTGATCAGCCTGGCACCGACGCGGCTACTCGGGCGGCCTCAGGTGTCTAAAGCTGGACGACGACTCGTTCCCTCGCCTGACCTTCAGGGTGACGGCTACCTATTTGGACGACGCTCCCTGGCGTCTCGTCCACCGTTGGGCGGCCCACTGCTCCCTCGGCCCCGCCCACCACGTGCAGCTTCCCACAGCTGCGCATACGCCTGAGGCGGCGCCCCGTCCAGTACAGAACTGTCCGACGACCTGGTCCCCTGTCGCCCTTCCTATGACGTCGGGGGCGGGATCCCTCTCCGTCCGAAACATGCCACCATCAAGGGCAAAGATCCAGTTACCACCGTGCGTAATCCTGCATTCCGGGCGGTCCGAACTGGTCCCTGGTCGTACCATGACCTACGCTTCTCCATGCCGTCACCCCTGAAGTCAGGTGGGAGACAACGAAACGAGTCGACTGTCCCCTGGTAAAAAAGAAAGAATCCGTGCCTTCGGGCCGCGTTACCCAGCAAAGGTGAGGGCGGGACTGCGGTCGATTGGTTCCTCGTTAGTCCTGACCATGGTCGAGACGGGCTGCCCAGACGCGTTCCGTGCTTATCACTCTTCGCAGTCATCACCGCTACTGCACGACTCGTTCCTTTAAAGGGGCAGTCGGTTGCGGATCGACAAAGGGTCTGGATCAGTCTGGCTGAAGGGGCGCAAGCTGGATCAGGTAGCACATTAGAAAAGGTTAAGAAGCGTTATTGTAAGCAAAACCCGCGCGCCTGAGCTGTGCGGTGTTTGGCTGAGAGGGGAAGCGAGAAACGAGCAAGCCGACCAGCGGGCAAATAAACTAGCGTCCCCGTCAAATAAAACTGTCACGGATGTGCGGGCGCGGCTCGTACGCCAGCCCGGCCTCGACGCATGACCGGTGAGGGCCGTAATGAAACGACCTGGGGCCTTATAGCCGCCTCCAACGGCTAAACCAAGAGAGCCCCGGCGTGGGCCGATGAGCGAGCCGCTGCGCCGAAGCGCGCGTCACCGGCCCCGGCGTGGGCTGATGAGCGAGCCGCTGCGCCGAAGCGCGCGTCACCGGCCCCGGCGTGGGCTGATGAGCGAGCCGCTGCGCCGAAGCGCGCGTCACCGGCCCCGACGTGGGCTGATAAGCGAGCCGCTGCGCCGAAGCGTGCGTCACCGGCCCCGGTCGCCACATCAGCCCACGCCGGGCGCGAGTACCTTGTCTCCGCCCGGCCAAATCCCGCCAGTTTCGCTTAAACACTCAACAATTGAAACGTGAAACGTGCCTGTGTTCACGGTCTTTTACACATAGCACATATAAGCCTGCTACATAGTCACATATAAGCCTACTTTTTGGACTTTGTTCTGCGTCCCCATGCCGGGTATATGCACCCCCCTCGTCCTTAATTATGGGATCACGGAATCGCCTTGCCCCTCGCTCTGAGACGCAGCGCCGGGCCGGGAGGATCGCATGACCCGTGCCCCCCCCCCCTTCCCCAATTGCACGGGCGGGAAGAGGTTGCCGTTGCCCGCGTCCGCCAGATGGGGGAAGGTCAAAGGACATCTTCGGAGCGTACAGCCATCCATGGTCCGGGTGGGATGAAGGACGACAGCTCTGTGGGCATTGCGTGCGTCGTTGCCGGCGTCCCGTTGCCAGTGGAGCCGGAGGTCGTCACGAGGTGACCAGCGTCGGGGCCGTCCTATTCGCCACGTGCGGCTGTCGCCTCCCCAAGCACAGCGCGCTCTCCCTTTGCCCTAGAGACCCCTTTAGAGTAGAGGCGGCGTATCCGAATTTGAGGGGGGGGGGCAAAAACTTAACGAAGGATTCCCTAACCGATGGGCCCCTACATTTCAGTTAGGCTTTGTATTCGGTCGTGAAATCAACAACTGGCCGCCATCGTATCTCATTGAGTTATAGCGCCTGACACAACTTAGCTACGCAAGGGTGATGAGATTAAAGGTTCTAGTCGCTTACGTGTTCGCTACTTGGCTCTGACTGGGAAGGCCTGTGGCCAGGGTCAGCGGCCGCCGAAGATCAACAGGGTGGAGCGGGCTGAATATTACGACACGTTGCACTACTGCCACAAAGTTCTGTCGCTTAGTTGGAATTTTACAATAGGCTGGTCAGTTGGTCAGGGTTCACACAGCAAGGCACTGCTTAAGGTAGACTCGGACCTCAGGAATCCATCTAATTCAACCACATTTTATAAGTTCTATTTATTAATATAGACAATACCCGAATGGTTTGCATCGGTGATTTTGACATCAAACCACCCATATGTGAACCATGGCTTGCTCCTTGCACCCTGAACCGGCAACACAATAGCGTAATTCCGGTTAAACGGATGATTTTGCCTGCGGTCATTTATCTACACGAGACCGAGAGGAGGGACGTTTTTCATGTTGTACGAGGCTACGAGACAGCTGCCCCGTACCAGGTTGACTCTCTGATCACCAGCCAAAAGACCACCGGGAAAGCGATTTGTTTTTTCCAACTCAACCCAACGCCACCGGATCCACTTGAGCCCTTTTTCCGCTGGGGTGCGGGGTCGGCCATTGCGGTGTATAGGTAAAACATTTGCCGAGGTGCTCGGAGCTCATTATTACAGGCTTTGAATGGGGTTAGATCTAGCATCCCCTGCTGCATTGACGGCACTTTTGTCTCAAAACATCTCAAAAGAGTCAAGAAGGAAACAGAAAACAAAGCGGCCGATATAGCAGCCTGCAAGCGCTTGCTCAGCATCAGAGACGCAAGGTATGATTAAAACACGCTCGCTTATGTCGAGACCGTCTGTTGACTGCTGTCAGTTGTCACATGACGATATGGCTACATCAGTTTACGTCATCGCTATCTGGCGCTTACAATGTATGTTTAGAAACATTTCACGAACCTCACCAGGATACTTAAAGAGTTTAGCTGCCGAGCGGGCACCCCCAAATTTGAGCCCGTGAAAATATGAACGACAGACCGTTTTCCATCCTTACATTTCGTCCCTGTCTACTACACGTACTCGCGTGCTGAATGAAGACTGCCGCATCATTTGAGTGCGTGACGTCACTAGTCATGAGTTAACACGGATTCGCTTGTGCCGTCTGAATACCGTAAAGCATCAGCTGACGTTGACAGCATCGTTAATCGACTGAACACTGGGTGCAGCAAGACACTTCATCTTTTCCTTCCGTACCTGTCTGCCGCAAGTTTTCAAGCGCTAAAAAAGGCTTTGACGCATTATCTGAGTGTGACGTCATTGATTATGAACTTATACTGGCTCATTTATGCTGACTTACGACCATGAAGCATCAGCTGGGGATATGACGTCACTGGTTGTCGACAAAACACAAAGAGTAACAGGCCACTTCCATCGTTATTGTTCTTGCCTGCCCACCGACAGAACACAGATATGAAAGTATGGCCGTTTGAGTGAAAGCTGGGACCCAAATGCAGAGAACATGGCATCGCCGGTCATAATGTTATTCGAATTAAGCCTAATGAAGGCAGTTGACCATCACCTGACGATATGGTTTCCTCAGTAATCGACTAAACATCAGGCACAGCAGGCCATTTTCCATTTTTTCTTCCTTACCTGTCTACTGCAAGTATTCGCGAGTTGAATAAGAGCCCTAGCGCATCACCTGTGTTTGTGTGTGTGACGTCACTGGTCATGATCTTGTACACAGCCCGGGGGGTTGACCTTTCAAAAAGAATGATGTGTCGAAAACACTTTCACACCTTATGCTTAGATTCATTACGAATAAAGTCATAAATGTCGGCGGCAGGTTTTCTCTGATGCATGTCTCGATGAAAATTACAGCACACTGTGTTTTTGTATACTTCTTGAGGAACCTTCCTAAGCTGGCTAAGCTATAAACGAAGGTATATAACGGAAAAAACTTAGACCAAGGGATTAGCGCATGCGTGAGATTATGTAATGTAATGCTCAAAAAATGCATCGCTGATAGTAATATCCCTCCTGCAGGCGTATTCTCGCACGCATGTGCAAGTACAAATACCCGCCTGCTTGCATGTCACGTTATTGCTGCACTGGATATCAGCACTGATGTTTTGTGGAAAGATCATCCTTATTTTGCCGTTATTTGCAGCCATGGCAGTAAACAAACCTTGCTACTTTTCATATGTATTTGTTCATGACTTGACCTCACGCTAAGCTCGCCACCAAAGGACAATTCGTACGCGACAAGTCGTGATCTGTCCGTGGCCCAGTGCCGAAAGGGCGAGCCATCAAAAGTCCAGCATCGCAGCGTCCAGTGTTCATATCGTCCAGAAAACGTCCAATTCCGTGCCCATTGGGGCGTTCATAAGGTCCAGGGACACAAAGTCCGGAGTCGCAAAGTCCAGAGTCGTAAAGTCGTGTTCAAAACGTCCAGTATCCATGGCAACCAGGCTAGTTTGGATTCCTGCCGCTAGATAACACCATAGAAGCATCTTTGAGTCCTACCGCTATTTCCCTCTTTTGTCAACAGATGGCGCAGTCAACCGGGCATTCCACTGATGATCACGTGATGCGTACAGTCAAGCATGGTTATTGTAAATTACCTAGACACCTGGCGGCCGTGTCCGGCCCGGATGCGGCCGCGCCCCGGGGCTTACCGGCGGACTGGGCGCAGATACGCCGGGCGACGGCGCGGCCGAAGACATGGCGGGTGGCGTGGGCTCAGCAGGGACCGCTGCGCCCGCGGGGTAAGCGGGCTCTCCCGCCCCGCCGCTACTGCCGGGGCCCCACATGCCAGGGTGCACTCGGTTGCTCAGGGGCCCTTCATGTTGGTATCGGGTTCTTTCCACGTGCTTGAAGGACTCCGTGCTGTTGCTGGGGCGCCATATAAGGTAACGCTCCGAGGCACTCGATACTCAGGGACCCTCGTCATTGACCTATGGCTCTTTCCCTTGTTGAGCTTATTTGCTGAGCACCTTTCACTTGTCAGAGCTCTCTCTGTTAACCTGCCCGGGCACTCTTGATCACACAGGGGCGTTAGTTCAGGGGAAGCTGTACTCCGGCCGGACCCTATATGTTACCCTGCCGGGGTGCTCCCCATCGTTCAAGGGTCTCACCATATTGGTGTTAGGTTCTTCTCGCTTGTTATGAGGACCCTTCACTGTTTATTGGAGCTTCTTTGTTGGTCTGCTACGGCAGTTTCGATTGCTCAGGTGCCGTCCTTATTGGTCCCGGGGGTTTTCCGCATTATAGGAGGGCCTACTTCCTTGACGGGGACCTAAATCTTAATCATTTTTATTAGGACTTTACTTCTTACCGACTTATGACTGAATTTGCGGCTATGGCGATTACGTCGATGAATTCGTTATTGTCATTGTCGAACATAATTTTACACACCGTCGACGTCGTGCACCTTATTTCCATTGTTTATTGAATTTGTGACGATTATTATACGTGTACCTTAGGTTTTCATATATATATATATATATATATATATATATATATATATATATATATATATATATATATATATATATATATATATATATATATATATATATATATATCTCTCTCTCTCTCTCTCTCTCTCTCTCTCTCTCTCTCTCTCTCTCTCTCTCTCTCTCTCTCTCTCTCTCTCTCTCTCTCTCTCTCTCTCTCTCTCTCTCTCTCTCTCTCTCTCTCTCTCTCTCTCTCTCTCTCTCTCTCTTCTCTCTCTCTCTCTCTCTCTCTCTCTCTCTCTCTCTCTCTCTCTCTCTCTCTCTCTCTCTCTCTCTCTCTCTCTCTCTCTCTCTCCTCTCTCTCTCTCTCTCTCTCTCTCTCTCTCTCTCTCTCTCTCTCTCTCTCTCTCTCTCTCTCTCTCTCTTCTCTCTCTCTCTCTCTCTCTCTCTCTCTCTCTCTCTCTCTCTCTCTCTCTCTCTCTCTCTCTCTCTCTCTCTCTCTCTCTCTCTCTCTCTCTCTCTCTCTCTCTCTCTCTCTCTCTCTCTCTCTCTCTCTCTCTCTCTCTCTCTCTCTCTCTCTCTCTCTCTCTCTCTCTCTCTCTCTCTCTCTCTCTCTCTCTCTCTCTCTCTCTCTCTCTCTCTCTCTCTCTCTCTCTCTCTCTCTCTCTCTCTCTCTCTCTCTCTCTCTCTCTCTCTCTCTCTCTCTCTCTCTCTCTCTCTCTCTCTCTCTCTCTCTCTCTCTCTCTCTCTCTCTCTCTCTCTCTCTCTCTCTCTCTCTCTCTCTCTCTCTCTCTCTCTCTCTCTCTCTCTCTCTCTCTCTCTCTCTCTCTCTCTCTCTCTCTCTCTCTCTCTCTCTCTCTCTCTCTCTCTCTCTCTCTCTCTCTCTCTCTCTCTCTCTCTCTCTCTCTCTCTCTCTCTCTCTCTCTCTCTCTCTCTCTCTCTCTCTCTCTTAAGGATAGGGTATTCTGCATTCCCTTGCAACAGGCAAAGCAAAAACTCTGTAGTCCTCAGCCATCAGCTGATTTTATCAACTACCTGGCTAACCGCGTATAAGCTAGGAATCAAGCTCGTGCTTGATTTTGGTGGCATTTAGCAGCCAATTTAAGCGGATGTTGCCATATTTTCTTCGCAATACCTAGCTTTAAAATGGCAGAATCCATCATGATCCGACGAAGATGAACAAGCTCCATGTATTTGCATACAAAGCACGCCTAGTTTTCTAAGACTGTGCGCAGTAAGCTGGGTTCCCGTATACCAACTGCATGCATAAGAATATTAAAACTTACTGGCCGGAATACGAGTTTTTTTTGGTGGATACAGCCCTGAAGTCTAAGGAGCCCACAAGGCAAGAGGACTTCTCCAGTTGTCCAGCATTTCGAAGTGTACATGCGTGGAGATTTAGTTACCGTGAAGTTTACTGCTTCCGATGACGCCGATATGGTGTTGTTTTAGTGCTTTCCGGTGCTTTTGACCGAATCGCATGTAGCGTTTAATAATGGTGTATATATATATATATATATATATATATATATATATATATGTGTGTGTGTGTGTGTGTGTGTGTGTGTGTGTGTGTGTGTGTGTGTGTGTGTGTGTGTGTGTGTGTGTGTGTGTTTTTATGACGACGGGCACACAAAGCTCGCAGATATTGCGCGGTATATGATTGGTGACTGACTCTTCTATATATATGGCTCTTCATTTTATTTCGGAACCCTAAACACTTTAAATCAGAGCATAAGACACGAACATGCAAACCAGCAATAAACTTTTCACTGGACAGCACTCACTGCCGTTTTGACTTGGCAACAACAAACAATTCTTTAGCCGTGCAGAAGATGTCATGAGCACCACACACTGAATAACACAATCAACACAGAAAATCACAACACTGCATGCCAACCACCCAATACCCGCGCCATTCATCAGTGCCTTGTCTAAGCGAGTTACTTGTGATGCTGCTCCAAAAAGATAATTCAGCAGTTTGATTTATTTATTTGTTTTGAAGTTGCTTGTGGCCATGAATGAGTGATGTATCCAGCATATGAGTTTTATTGTTTTGTGTGTAGAGGATAAAATTGCGGTGTTTTGTATAAGCGCTCGGCGCGAGTAGAGTATTGTGGTCGGGCTGTACGTGATTCCTTGGTGCCCCCTCCGTAAGGTGTTCTGTGAGACGTCGGAACAAAAATGTTGTAGTTACACCATTGTAGCATACGGCACCTTGCAGTAACACCTGGCAGCGGTCAACAGACAGATGGAAATGACCACGTATCGAAAGCAGTACTTCCCAATGCTTTATGAAGTCAATGAGCATGCGTGTAATGGGAAGGCGCAGTGACAATCTCTCTTGCTCGTAATGCTGCATCTGCTGAACCCGTTCAGAGAATCAACTGGTCAGCCAACTAAATCGCATTGGTAAAACGTTCTGGTCAGCAGCTGAAGACATTACGTCCCATCTGGGGTCCCCAGTCGCTTTGAGTCTAGTGATAGTCCACAGGCCCCTACGGAGACCCTCGGAAGGATGCATCACGGCCGGTCCCCTCCTCGGTGCGGCTGGTCCTCTAACTGAGACATCCAGCAACGGATTGGCGCAGGGGCCCTCACTGATGCAAACAGACTCCTTACTGGCACAGGAACTCCAAAAACTTGTATCGAGACACTAATTCGCCTTATCAGTCCCTGGTTGAAATGGTGCAGAGGA
Organism: Pollicipes pollicipes; assembly: GCF_011947565.3. NCBI lineage: Eukaryota > Metazoa > Arthropoda > Thecostraca > Pollicipedomorpha > Pollicipedidae > Pollicipes > Pollicipes pollicipes. The sequence continues at coordinate 1,778,871 of NW_023596818.1, read as the reverse complement.
TCCCTCGTCCGGTTCTGGTGTTCCTGACTGGCACAGGGCTCTCCATTGTCTCATTGACATAAGAACCCCCTTTCGTCATTTCTCACGAATCCTTTCATCGTGAGGAGGGTTCAGCCCAACACAATAGGCTCTTTGATATACGGGAGCCCCATCATCGTCCCTATTCAGCAAATGTGCTCCTGGTTGGGGCTCATCGCCGACACATGGTCTCTTACTACGGACTGTGGTCACTGAACTGACCAACATTGTGGGTCCTTCATTGTTTCATGTGTCCCGACGAATGTAGGATGACTTCTAGTTGGTATTTAGGCATTTAGAGATCTTGGCCTTGTCTCTGCTCGGGAAATAGCCACTACGCCCCAGAATAGCACGGAACGGACTGTTTGATATGGCTGTTCTCAGTCAGTTGCTTCAGAGACACAGTCGCACAGGTCTCCGATCAGTGCTAGAGCTACTCTTACATTTTAGGGTCCGGCCTTCAGTCTGTGATCCCTCCATACGACCTCTGGCTTGACCTTCGGACCCTTTCATCGGGCTCTTGATCTTCGGCCCCAAGAGACCAAAAAAGGACATTCGGAACCCATGGGACCCTTGGAGACTATGGGAAGGTGGGGGGAGTCGTGCTTAATTCGGTTCCCCGCGAAAATAAAGCTTTAGGGGCCATTTTAGGTGCCCCCGGTATCTTTCATCGCCTTAAAATGAATGTTTGGGCCGGTTGTGATGCTCCAATTTAAATTGGGGGCTCATAAAGATAAATGTTATGATGCCCCGCGATCGAGGTTTTTGCTGCCTTTTCACCGAAGGAGCCGAACCGGGATTTGAACAGTGTAAGGCAGGGCAGTTGTGGTGCTCCTGTATTTCGGTGCCCATTGAAAGGGAAGTTTTGGACCACCTTCAACTGTTCTTTCAATCGCCCTCTTGTATTTGCATTTGGTGTCTCAAGGAAATAAATGCAATGGTGCCTCGAAAGAAAGGTGTCGCTTGGCCGAATGGGCTGATGCAGGATTTCGGTAATAGAGAAGCACAGGCATTGTGATGACGCGTTGCAAAGCTCCAATGACAACGGAGGCTGTTGGTGTCTGTTTCCTTGAACAGGTGCCCCTTCCCTGAACGGTCCGATTCAGAATTTTTCCGAAGTGGAAGGCACACCGATTGTAATACCGCTGGATTTTGGCGCCCTTTAAATTATGGTGCTGGGCTTTGCAAATGACCCGCTTTGCTTTAGTGCCCCCTGGCAATCAAGATGATGTCGCCCCGCAAGAACGGTTTTTGCGCCTCCTTGCCCATGGGTCCGATCCAGGATTTTAGCAGGGAGAAGCTCAACATCATTATGCCCTTGGAATAAATAGGTCTTTCAGGATAAAGGGTTAGGGCCCTTTCTGGTACTCTCTGGAATTGGGTGCTTCTTGAAAATAAAGGTTATGCTGCCCCGAAATGAAGGATTTGGTGCTCCCTCACCTCATGGGCCTACGTAGGGTTTCGCCGAGGCCACGGCACGAAAGTCGCGGTGCCCCTGCACTTTGGTGTCTCATAAAAATATAGGCTATGTGGTTCAGAAATGAAGGCATTGTTGCCCCTTTGTGATGAGATTTGGTGTCTCTTCAGGGCATCCAAACCTCCTTGCGCCCAAGGGGGAGAGGGATGACCCCATGTACCCACTCCCTCTGGACCCGCCCCTGCTTTGTGGTGCCTCAGGATGTGTGTGCCTCTGGAAAATAAAAGCTAAGATACCCGGTAATAAAGTTTCTTTTGTGCTCTCTTGTGGAACAGGCAGATCGAGCATTTTGCAACGGTGAAAGGCATAGATATTGTGATGTCCATGGATTTCAAACGCTGTTCAAAACCACACCTTTGGAAATTTGAATTGCCCACTTAAATAGAGGGGCTCTTAAAAATAAAGGTTATGGTGCCGCGAAATGAAAGTTATGGTGCTTCAAACCGACCGAACAAACCGACCGAACAAACCGACTTTGGTAGGGGTCAAATTGACCCCGAAGTTTTCCCAGAATGATTTCCGAACGGCGCGGCATAGCCGCGCCAAACTTTGAATAGGTGTAGAGAATTCAATAGCAGATTTTTTGTTGTAAAAATTGGATATATCTTGCGGGGTCCCTGGCTTATGGCTCAAACTCAAGCCATGGTTGTTAGCGAAGCCCATTTATAGGGAATCGTTTAATGTGAAGCAACATTGGAGAGTTCGACCAAGTCATGCAAATCTGAAATATTTTCTTAGACAATGAATCAATTCAATTCATAACTGCAGCCAATGTCATTGACCTAGGACCAGGTACGAAGGTCAGGACGAGGCCAGAACTAACCTACTGTTTTATTCGAGAGATTGCTTTACTGGGGTGGTATCTGGTGCTCATTTCGAATCTGTTAATGACGGGGACAGCAGCTGATATGTTGCCTGCATTTTTAAGGGTCATGGTAGGTCATTGACCTAAAATGGCCCAGGTCAACGTTTTGCTTTTAGAAACATACCACCTGGCGTAATCCCTGACGCTTGTATGAATGATAAAATGGGAACAATCTCGTAGTTATTTGCTCACCTTGGCCCTATAAAAGTCAAACAATGTCAGTGACCTGATCAAACTTTTGCTTAGAACAGGTATTTAAGTTTACGGCGGTCGCATGAGAAAGTCGAGGTCGCTTAAGATAGCAATCTGGAGCCTGAATTTGTTTGGCCTATTTTGACCTTTATGTTGTGACCTAGGAATTTCGATTTTCTGAAAAGGGAGTTCGCATACAGACCAAGGTACCCTGCGAATTTTGTGCTTCTAGCTATCTATATTTATAAGATCTCAGCGGAGTCAAACTAAACCACCCACCCGAGCAAAGGGCATTTAACCGGCCACCCAGGCGCGTGTTGATTGAACTCTGGAGGTCAATCTGTTTGAGATAGAGGAAAACCGGCCTGAATTTCATCAGCGGGTTGTGTGTGAGCTAAATCCTTATTTTAAGCGGAGTCAGGACTAGACGGTGAGGCTGAATACGACTGTGTCGCTAATTTATGGACGTGACGTTTCCAAGGCTGGAGGCAAGGTCTATCCGCGGCCTCAAGAGTGGGGTACCTAACATTGGGTTCCGTAGTGAGACCCGTTTGAAAATTTCATGCAGTGGGTTTTTGGCTAGCCTCAGGCCTGACTAGTGCAAGATTATCGAAGAGTATATCAAATACAAATATATCTCCGTTTTATGCCTCTTACCCCGCGCACGGCCGAGAAGGGGAAAAAGTTGACTCCTCTCCCACGTTCCTTCGAGCACAGGTCAAAAATGGACGCTCGAAGCGAAGCGACATTTTAGAACCTGTAAATCTATTAATTTGGCATCCTTTGTGAAAATTGGAAGTTTGATCTACCATGATCAGTGACCTTGGCCACGTTAAAGCGGTCAACCTTCAAAAATCTTGATCACACATAACCTTTTGTGGTTCATTTTCCACCGTTAAACCTTCTCATGGTAACAGAACACGATAACACCTACAGGCTGCACGTTTCATATTTGTCGAAAAATGCAAGGTCAGTGGCAGCTCAGGGGCAGCTAGGCAGCTCAATTTTTGCTATTTTTCGTAAAAATGCAGATTTGTACGCATTGTTGCCTAGTTTTGGTGTTTGTATGCGACGAAAAGAGCGCCAATTTCCATGTGCAGACACAACACGACCGCAGACCACCTGAACTTGGCCCACATCATGACTTATCTTCACGAGTGCCGTCTGCAAAATACATGCTGAGCTCAAAACAGGCAGATCTCCAGAGTGATTTCGGACACAGAATTCGAAAATTCCATTGAAGAGCATGTTGCAATATCAGGTTATTGTATAATAAAGTTACCATATGCCATGTAAGGACGTGCAAGGTCATATGACGTCATTCAAGGTCAATGATCTATGTTGCCAGTGGCGGAGACGCCAGACGAACGAGTGCGACGTGCGATACCCCCTCCTAATCATGTTTGTTAGCCTGATGACCTCGGATTTCATGTATCAGCGTACCTGTGTTCAGAGTGTAACAAATGCATTGCCAAGTGTCGAAGGGACTTGACAATATATTTGTTACAAAATGAACAGGGAACAGCTATGCAGACAACAGCTATGCGATCTCAAGTTCCTGTAGATGTACAATACACTGTTTAACTACCAAAAAACATTGCACTGACTCGGTTAACGCTTCACTTTTTCAATGCAGTAGCTTAAATGTTTGACATCCGTTAACCACAGATGACCTCTAGGTCACCCTAAAATGGCAATTTAGTGTCTGGAATGCTTTTGTCCCACAGTGGCATCTAATAAAATAAGTTAAGTCAGAAGCACAACGTAAAGAAAGCATCATTCGTATTTGTATTCACGTATCATTCTTATAGGCTACTGGTACATCAAATTGGAACGGTGACTTGATCTGACCTATCCATGTGGGGAACAGGAATGGTCGGAATGGACTCGCCACAGTCTCAACGCTTATTTCCGTGCCCTCAATATCCGTCTCGACGTGCAGACATGGGTTCGGACTGCATCAATCGGAAAGACCGTTTTTATATTTTGTGACCCTAGTGACCTCACATTTGACCGACTGTCAAAAATTTGGAGTGCATTCTTCATGATTTGACAAGGTATTCAAAACGATATCTTTATTTTTGCATACGGCGATTGAATTTGTAGATCACGGAGGGAAGTCAACCGCTCCCCCCTCCCTCCCCCCCCCCCCCCCCGGCCGGGCGCATTTGTCTCAGACCCCCGGTCTGGCACGGGTTAAGCCTCATGTAGTCTCAAGACCTCGTATCTGTTTTTGTTTCTGAGTTAACTTTTAACCGAAAAGAGGCGTGCTTGTTCTGGAAACCAGATATGTTCCTGCCTCACTAAATTTAAAGCTTCTGAGGTCACCGTCTCACCATAGTGAGGTCAATGCCTCATTTCCGCCGATGGAGACCCCAGTGGCACCCGCAGATTTCATGGAACCTCATTGCTTCAAATTACCCAATCAGCCCGAACGCTTTCCTCGATCGTTGCACTTTAACTACCTTTTGCAATTTGTGCTCATGTTCACGCATCGCGATCACTGCTTGATTCGGGCCATTATCCATTAAGGTGGTCTCCAGATTTTCCAGGCAACGTGCCGCGGAAGTACACCCAAAAGTCAAAGAGACACAAGACCAGTTCAGCTGATGTTCTGGCAGGAGCCGTCCGCCCGGTCGTGGTTGGCGTCTCCATCGGTAACGCTGCTAAGGACCATGACGTCTCCATCGGTAACGCTGCTAAGGACCATGACGTCTCCATCGGTAACGCTACTAAGGACTATGACGTCTCCATCGGTAACGCTGCTAAGGACCATGACGTCTCTATCGGTAACGCTGCTAAGGACCATGACGTCTCCATCGGTAACGCTGCTAAGGACTATGACGTCTCCATCGGTAACGCTGCTAAGGACCATGACGTCTCTATCGGTGACGCTGCTAAGGACCATGACGTCTCTATCGGTAACGCTGCTAAGGACTATGACGTCTCCATCGGTAACGCTGCTAAGGACCATGCCGTCTCTATCGGTAACGCTGCTAAGGACCACGACGTTTCCATTGGTAACGCTGCTAAGGACCATAGCGTGAGCTACCAAATCTTAAACCGGCTCGTGCGGAGAATGAAAGAGCACCATGCTCCGAAAATCGGATGTCATACATGTGGTTACGAACAAGCAGGAGTCATCCTTGGAGTAATATGGCAGGGAGGCATCAGAGATCTTCTTCGTGCTCACGCCATGAGAAGTTCGTGCTGTGGTGTACGAGTACGCTGAAAGATACGACTTGGGTATGCCGAGCACATGACGTGAAAAAAGACCGCTGGCAGAAACTGGCTTAGATCGTTTCGCGACAAAAGGTGGCTGCCAGTCCGCGTGCCGGAGGCTATGACTTTGGGAGCACTAACAGCTTTACCGAGCAAATGCCACTGAGTACTTGAAAAAAATTGGTGAGGTAATGCACGGGTAAAAGTTTGAGAGAGCAGATGTGTGGGACATGGACGACACTGGCATTACGACGTGCCTGTCAAGTTAAACGTCTTGATTTATTCACGAATCTACAATCCTTTTTTCTTTAAGTCACTTAGTTTGACCTCTACAGGTCAATGAAAAGTCAAAATTGGGTACTATGACATTCATTGGTTTATCTAAGGAGTCCAGCAAAATGGTTAACATGTTGTTCCGTGTGAAGCCCACTTTCTCCACGTTTACAGAAACTCACTCTCAAACTCACTCTCACTCCACATTTCTTTGCTCATGAAGAAATGGGACCAAGAATGGTGTTATTTTGATGTCCGTGATATGTTTTTTCGTCACACCCGTAAAACGTAACTCATCGTGCCATATTGATGAACGAGATGCCTGCTTTTGTTACGCCTAGAATAACTAACTCTAAACGTCAAAATTCAAGGTCAGAAGAAACGCAGCTACCTGGCACTTATTTGCTTACCAAAGAAATGCAGCATAATTCGTCTCGTGATATCGATGCTTGTGATGCTTGCGTTTGTCACACTTGGAAAAACTGACTCTCAATGCCAAATGCCACGGTTACACAAAACGTAGTACCCTGACATTTATTTGTTTACTTATGAAGTACAACAACAAAAGTATGATTACGTGGCACTTAGGATATGCTCTTCATTTCAACGAAAAATTATCAAGATCCAGCTCCACGGGCTGCCCAAAATGGTGCAAATTGCCGGTTGTTTCGTGATGAATTTAAAGCGCTGTAGGAATAAGAAAGTGTCCCTCTATTCTAAGTACCTTTCATGGTTTTCTGGTTTTATTATTTTCCCGACACCCTGGCTTATGCTCAATTCGCTGGAGGATCAGTTGGGCTGCAGTGCCAAATCCATCTTTTATAGACGATCTTTGGCCCAGGCTCTGTGATCAGGACCAGGATCAGGATCAGGGTCTGTGAAGTCTGTCGAAATACCGCTGACTCAGAGATTACCTATTGAAACTGACTATCCTATCTGTCTATTACTGACTATTTCCTATCTGTAATGCGTCGTCGACGTCATGCTTCTGTTACGCAAAGCACATTGTCCTGAATTGGAGATTGGTGCTTGCTCACTTCATGTCCATGTCCATATATTTCGTAACTTTCCACAAGGTCCAGTGGCTTTTTAGAAGTTACACGTCATCATTGATAAAAACGGGCATAAAAGAGACCATGTGAAACCTAACAAAAATAGCCTAACACATCACACATCGGTCAAGGGATCATCTCGGTGAATCACACTACTGCATTCACATCGTAGCATCACACACAATCGAATTCACACACGCACCCACTCATGTGCCAACATTCGCCTCACTCAGTAGCAACTCCATAAGTTGGCGCTTGAAGCGGCCTAGACTCTGAACATTGCGCAAGTCGGGCGGAAGGCAGTTAAACAAATCCGATGCTCTGTAGCTAAATCGGCGAGTGCCAGAGTTGCTCACCGCTCGGGGGCGCCTCAGCTGGTTAGCCTGTCGCGTTTCATGAGTGTGCTCAGCACGTGTGAACATCGCGGCTATATCTGGTGGCTGACCCGTGAGTAAGACTTTTTTGAGCAGGCACAACATATGATATCTGACGAGCTGATCAGCACTAAGCCATCGTAGATCCCTGACAACATCCGATATATGGTCACACCTTCTCCTTCCGCTCACAACCCGCGCACAGAAGTTCACAAGTTTTTGCACGCGATGGAGCAGGGTGGCTCCGTGACTACCATACAGTACTACACAGTATCTAATTGAGGAAAGAACTAGAGCTCCGACAGTGCGAACGAGGGCGTCTCTTGGAGGCACATGCTTGGCATGGGACAGGGCCATCAGAGCGCCCGTCGACCTGGCAACAAGCTGATCAATGTGCGGTTCAAATGCGAGATTTCTGTCCATCACCACACCAAGGCTTTTGGCAGTATTGCTTTCAGTAATGACAGCTGACCCGAACTTGACATGCACAGGAGGCATATTGCGCAGCATAGCCTTTGTCCCGAAAACTATAAACTGCGTTTTTGTTGTATTGACTTTCATAGAGTGGTTGTTAAACCAGTCCAATACAATTGACAAGGTACTCTCCATGGTTCCGACAAGATGTTGCATTGCACTTTTCTTTCCAGTAACCAAAATCTGTGTGTCATCGGCATATTGCATCACTGTGGCACCTTCTGAATATAACGCTGGATCGTTCGAGAAAATGGAATATAGGAGCGGCCCGAGGGCGGTACCCTGAAATACCCCCATCCCATTCGGAAAACTGCGAGAGCGTGCAGTGTGCCCTGAAGGATATCTGATCTGAACCTGTTGGGTATGCCCGTAAAGGTAGCTTTCAAACCATTTTGTGTCAATAATGTATAGCTTAAGCTTGGGTAAGAGAAGCTGGTGATCCACAACGTCAAAAAATTTTGACAGATCTATCAAAGCAAGTAGAGCGATCTCCCCAGCATCCATCGCGGTGAGTATTTTATCAGTCACTACAGTAAGTGCGGTCTCTGTTGAAAAATTCGTGCGATATCCGTGTTGTGTATGCGAAAATAAATCACGCTCGTTGAAATATGAGCTAAGCTGATGATGAACAATACGCTCGACTATTTTTGCAATCGCTGGCACTACAGAGATTGGCCTAAATTTGGTAGGATCGTTCAAATCACTGGTTTTCGGGAGCCCTGTGACAAGAGCGTGTTTCCAGGCGCTGGGCACCGTTCCCTCAATGAAACTGCTATTGATGACGTCAAGTAGGGGACAGCCGACACCACGAAAAGACTTCTGTAAGAGCTGCGTACTAAATTCATCTAGCCCACAGGATGTCGTCGGGTTCATCGTAGACATAGCTGCAAGCAGCTCATCGCATGACACAGGATGCACCTTAAATGAGCAGGTCATAGTCATAACTTGGGGGAGCCTGACTGGCAAAGCCGTGCCTCGGCTCGGCACGCTGGCGGCAGTCGTAGGCCCTCCCTTCACAAAGTGGCCATTCAAAGTATCAGGATGAATGTTAGGTGTGGCTGACGTGCCTTGTTTACTGCCAATGGCCGATTTAACGCACCGCCACATGCCGGAGTGACCTGCCTCAGAAATCTGCTTCCTAATATGATCGCGACAGTCCCGTCTAATAGCTGCCCGCGTCTGCTTATTGAGTGTCTTGTACTCAGCACGCGAACAGCACGCTAGAGCGACGCGGCGACGAACCACCAACACACGCGTATCAGCTGAGACAGGTGGGGCGGATTGACAGCGCAGTTTAATGCGCCGGGCAGGCGCGACGGCATTCAAATGGGGTGTAAACACTCCTAGAAAAGAGTCCCACTTCTCAGACGTCGTTGCACTTCCATAGACGAGAGACCAGTCGGCGTTAACAAGCAAATCATTGAAATAATCAAGATCAACTCGATTCAGGCAGCGGGATGTGATGACATTGGTTTGGCGTTTCCCTTTCGATACTTTCAGCAATATTCGCGTGAAGTCATGCGGACTATAGTGACAGGCGGTGACACCACAGCGTTGGATGAGGTCCTTGTGATTTGTGATCGTAACATCTAACAGCGAGCCAGCAGGGCGGTACGTTGGATAGGAATCGTTACACATATGCAGATTGTAAGGCCTTAACAGCTGCATCAATTTCTGATAGCCGGTGCCTGTGCTCGAGCCAATCAGGTTGATGTTTAAATCACCGGCGATCACTATTGGTGTTTAACAGTCGACTTCAGTGTTAAACTGTCGACGTTTTGTGAATGAATCGCCTCGTTGTTTTTGTTCGCCAGAATTGCGCTACCCTTGATGAATTCTTCAACCAATGCGTAAGTTGTTCAGCGCATTAGCGAGGAACACTATTCTCATGGACAAGGCAGTAGTGATAGCCTTATTCCTCGGGGAAAACCAGTAGAATAGAGATATAGTTGGGTTGATATTTCAGCAACATGCCTTGATCGAAACAATAGCAGAAGTGAATTCAAAATTGCCTGCCGATGATCTTCCTCCATGTCTCACGTTTTTTATCTAACGAGCACAGGACAGAGCATCTACAGAGCACAGGACCGCCCAGACAGAAAAATAAGTGAATCTATTCTTATTAAAAGTCGGTGACCAAATCTTCACATGCAGAGCTCATCAGGGCCGATTATGCGAACGTGATATGTGCCTCTATGTGTGATGTGTGTTAGCTTAAAATCGTTTACATGTGTAAGTGATGCCTGACGCGTGATGTGTGATGCCTGTTTACTTGAAATCGCTTGCATGTATAATTGATGCGCGATGTGTGATGCCTGTTTACTTCAACTCACCTGCATGTTTGAATAAAGCGTGATGCGTGATGCCTGTTTACTTGAATTCGTTTGCATATGCACGCATGTTTGCGTATTCTAACTCTTAGATAGACACTGTATCGTGGTAGTGGCTGGCAGTCACTCTTTGTTAAATCTCTTGAATGTCTCCTGGTGTCCTGTAAAAACTGTGGCTTGCTGTTTCCAAAAATCTGAAAAACCAGGTAGGATCGTCGGAAGGCAATTTTGAATTCACTTCTGCTATTGCTTTGACGGCGGCGTGTTGCCGAAAGATCAACTCAATTCTATCTCCGTTCTTCTGGTTTTTCTCTGATGAATAAGGCTATCACTTCTGTGTAATTCGCCAACAACCCTACGTTACGACGGTTTGTGGCGTCACATCGCGTTCAAACCTAGGTAATCACCTGAGATGCGATTTGCGCATTACGGGCAATAACCAGCATTCTTGCCTCAGTGTGCTTGTTTGCAACAAATAATCGCTGCCCTCTAAACGAGTGACATGCAGCGGTTCAAAGACGCAATGTGATGCTAACCAGGCATCGACACACACCCTAAAGCACTTCAGATGTGTGTTCTGTCAAGCATGATGTAGTGCAGCCCAATAGCCATATGCGGTGGGAGATACCCGAGGAGTGGACCAGCAGACTGCATGAAAAAGTGGCGCTATACTAAGTGGCGCGCTTCAACCACCAACACAACAGTTTTCTTTTTACCTGTGGAATGATACGCCAACTGAGTGTTGAATAATCTCCGTGAAACTTCTCAATTTTAGGTGAACTGCTGCACTAAAGGAAGAACATCGGAATGGAAAGATGTCGTGTTAACCTGCGCCCCTCTTTCCTCACAGGTCTGAAAATGCAGCGCAAAAACAGCGAGTGAATGGTAAATAGATGTGCAATAAGGGTACGTGCTTGACCTAAGCAAAATATTGATGGCCGGGTTTTAGTATGGTGTCTAAGACACAGTTCATCCCTCCAACTTATCTGTGGATCCACTGCCGATCGGTCAGATGCTCATACTGGACGGCTAAACAAATAACATAAAATACTCCCGTGTATTCGTGTAAACATGTCTTTAACACCGTGTTGCAATTACCACACACTTTCCCCTAACATGCTGGCATGTTCGTCGCCTGCGGATCTCCAACGCCTCGTCCTGCCCACGGCTTGATCATGTTTTGCGGGAGCCTGAGTCACCGCTAGCTGTTCGACGTTCAGAGTAGCCCGCACAACCACTCGCTTATCCACGATGGCTGACGCGTTAAGGTTCACAGCTGGTCATATTGACACGGCATCCGTTGCGACCGGTGCAACAGACACTCCTGCGTCTGCGCACCGTACCCCTGTGCCTGCGTGAACAGACCCGATCATAGTCGGTTGCTGTTGGTACGCACTAGACACTGGCCTGACAGCGGTCACTCGTCATCATCGAAATACCCGCCGTCGGTGGACAGGCAAGCTCATAGCACGGGTTCACAAGTACCTCAATCGCACGGCAGACCCTCCCGGCATGGCGCTGGCGCACATCATTACACTTCTGGAGCTGGAGCTCGCGTAATTATGTGGATATTTATACAGATTATTTGCCGTCTTCTGACTGCGCAGAACCGTTTTGCACGCAAACATAGTCATCGCACATCTCATCTTCAGAGCAGTCTGTGTCTAATTCGCATTCACCACATGTACCACCGAAGCAATGAAATTGGCCTGGGCAATCGCTGTCATCGATACATGGCTCGCCCTCGTCTTCCACGCAAACGTGGTTCTCGCATATCTCTTCTTCACCGCAGCCTCCTGTTTCATCGCATTCATAACACGTATCATCAAAGCATTGAAGCCCGTTGGCGCAGTCGTTGTCATCACTGCAGCCTTGCCCAGCTTTTGCCTTTTTTACTCGACACTTGCCCATTGCATTGCAGCGCATGTTGGGGCCACAATCCTGTTGTGTGCGACACTCGACGCATTTGCTGTCCAGGCTGCAGAGAAGCGGATTCCGACAGTCGTCGTTAATGATGCAGCTATCTCCAAAGGTTCCTTGGGGCTCGCAGGTTCCCTCCTCGTTACAGCGCATGCCGCTGCCGCAGTCCTTGTTCGTCTTGCATGCTACGCACTCACTCTCCAAACATTTGTGAGAGTCGCATTGCATGTCGCTGGCGCAGCTCTCGTCGAGGCCTTTCTTCGCCACGCAAGCACCCAGTTCATCGCAGAACTCGTGGTCACCGCAACCCCACGAGTTGAGACATTGGACACATCTCTCTTCCTGAACATTACACAGCTGGGACTCACATTGGTCGTTGCCTGAGCACTTCGCCCCAAAATCACGCTTCTTCCGGCACTTGCCTTCGTCGCAGAACCGGTCCAATGCGCAATCACTATGGTGTGCGCATGTGGCACATTTGCCGCGCCTGCAGATGTGCGACTTGCACTGGGAGAGGATCCAGCACCCATCGCCAGCGTTCCCGGGGCCCTTGCATGTTCCGTGGTCGCAGAAGTCGTGATTGTCTGGGCACGGAAGCGTGCTCGAACACTCCGTGCAAAACCCCTCATCGCAGCGCTTTGATTCGCATTTGCCGTCGTTGTTGCAAGACCTGCCACCCTGCCTGAGTGGCTTGCATTCGCCTTTGCCGCAGAACTCCTTACTGCCGCAATCTGCGTCCTCCGTGCACTGTTTACAAAATCCCTCTACGCACTTTCCGTAGCCACATTGATAGTGCCCGGAGCACTCAGCGTCAAGCGCACCAAGCGGGACACAGCTGTTGCTCAGGCAATAAAAGCCATGAGGACAGCTCGCTCTGGAGACACAGGCAACGCACTGGTTTTGGTAACACACCGGTTTCTCGCCAGTGCAGTGCTTGTCCAGTGTGCACTGCACGCATTCGTTGGCAGCACACGTGTAACCGGTCGTGCAGTGCCCGTCGTGCACGCACTGCACGCACCGGCCGGCCAGACACTCCCCGCTGCTACAGCGTCGGAACCAGTCGCATTCACCGTTCGGAATGTAGGCGGCGCCGTGGGGCCTTCGACCACCGCCGTTTTCGTAGCCGTCTCTGTAGTGTCCATGGTAGTCGCTCCTGTGGCGGTCATAGTAACTACTCCGACGGCCTCCGCCCCGTCCTTCACAGTGGCGCCCCTGGTGACAGAGGTCAACCGAAATGGGTGTCATCTTTAGTTATGGGTGGGTGCTCTGGTGCGCCGCTTCCGACAGCAATAGGTGCATCACCAACGTTGAGCCCAGGAAAGGTGAAGGGAGGCGAATGCTATTCACCCTTGGCTACTGTATCGCACCCAGCACAACAGCCTGATACGCATGCCGTTTGATTTGAGATCATTTGCGATTTTACGATCACGTATTGATCTTGGATATGCGATGCAGCAGTCACTTGCGTATGTTTAAAACTCACATTGTGACGTCATTCAGTGTTTGACACACATCATGTTAGGTCAACCGACAATAGCAAAGCGCTTAGATAGGCAAGCTGACGGTAAGTCATAAAACAACCCGGGAGGAATTGACCGAGATGTTATCATCCCATGTAACAATGATATCTTTGACAGTCTGACCACGACATTAGATTAGTAGACTTCATATAATAATTCCGTCATTGTCCGCTTTAGCTTATTTAATCCCTTCATGGATTTTCAGATTTGTCTAACACTCTGGGGTCTTCTTGTTCCCAATGTGTATGCTTTTTCACCTTTTAGTGTGAAGTCCAGTGAATTTATGTTGTATGTTCCTTGTTAGCATGGCACAGTATGGTCCCAGTGCGCAGTGTAAGGTCCACCCTACCTTGCACGGCGCCTTCAGCTGGTCCGGCTTAATGACGATTACAGGGTTGACTTTGATGCGCCGCTTGGGCTCCTGTGCATCATCCTTGGCTGTGTCGTCCGTCAGTCCGAGCAGGTCTCTGATGTAGCAGGTCAGACACCGACGTGCGTTACGTTGACCGGGGGCCGCCTGGCCGGCGGCTGGCGCGGCGCCGGGATCAGCAGCTGACTCGCTGGCCGCCGCAGCTGCGGCACCGGCCGCGGCCCACACCGCCTGTGGAGGACGCCGCACGCTCCGTCACACATACATTTCAACAATTTCCGGGGTGTACTTCAGACCGCACGTGGTTGTTTCCGTGTGGTTGGACGGTAAGCGAGACGTGGGAGGCGCCGCTGCTGCACGTTAGCACCGCCTGACCTCTGACCTGAACGCGACCCAGACGCCGCGCCTGAGGCACGTCGGGCCCGCCGCCGTCGTCCGCGGTACCACGCGAACATGCGGCTTAATGGTTTGCTCTGCGAGCTTGCCAATCTGGCGTGGATTCGGAAGCCGAGCAGAGCTCGGTGCGACCTGAAAGCTGCAGCGGCATGTGTCTGACTTGGCCGCGGACGACGCTGGGATTCATGCAACTCTCATGTCCATGCCTCCATTGTCCGGTGAGGATGCATCAGTTTCCACATGTTGGGTATTTTCCAGTTTTGCAGTTGCTCCCCGTGCTTTAACCCCCGCTCAGCCGGGAGTCCGACACAACCGCGCCCGGCCGTGGGAAACTGACTTTCCCGCTCGGGGTCGCCAATTTCCAGATGCCCTATGAGAAAACCAAAGATACCGTTGTGAAGGTCTAGTCGAAGCATGAAAATTATTCGCTATTTTTCATTTCGGGTCAAATGTGAGGTCACTAGAGGTCACATGAGGTAAAAAAAAAACGGTGCTTCTGATAGATGCGGTCAAAACCTATATTTACATGCCAGAGGGATACTGAAAGTACACAAATAATTATTGAAGTTGTGGGGATTCCTTGCCGACCATTTCTATTCCCAACAAGGGTCAGGTCAGATCAGGTCACCGCTCAAATGCGAATGTGGCCATGCAGATTGTGGTTTGGACCACACTTTAAGCGAAACTGAGATACCCAAAAATGCGAAAGTGTAACGCCCAGTTCACTGAGACCTATATCCATCTAGTATTTTACGTAAGTTGTTACGTGCATTTGCGAGGAACATTATGCATATAGATAGCACGGTGGTGACGGCCTAACTCCTCGTAGAAAAACCAGAGGAATGAACATATATATGCCTTGATATTTCAACAACTTCTTTTTTTGAAACCAATGGCAGTAGAAAATTGACTACCGCCATTCTACTACTATTCTACTGCAGTAGTTGATTTGTTACTGCCATTTGTTTCCAAAAGGCATGCTGCCGAAATATGAACGCATCTCACTGTCTCACTGTCACATGACACTGTCCGACCAGCTCCATCGCAAGCCCATGCATTGCTTAACTGAAGAAAGACGTGAATTTACATCTCGCAAACTTTTCTTACTAAAGTGGGCTGGAAAAAGTTGATTCCACGCGTAGAGAAAATCTATCTGCATGAGTTCCCCAGAGCGCTTAATGTTCTGTTCGTATAGTTTATGCATTACCTTCAAAATGCGTTATCATAGATCATATGCTGTTGTCACCTCGCTCACCCCGTGCCGCGCGAGCCACCTTACCGATACTGCATTACTATTCCAATTATCATGATGCAGTTGCGTGCTTCAGTAGTCATTGCCTCCGACCACCAACATTGCGCAAGAACGCAGAGCGTAAGCAGTTCGACTATATTTCTGCCTCTTTCATAAATCACTGGCTCCTGCGGTGCAAAACCAGCTGATGAATACGCACCATTTCAAGTTACATAGGTTCCAGTGCAATTTTACATCGAGTATGCTCATGTCCAGTGTCTTAGATTGCCGACTTTGGATGTAAAGCAGCACGCTATGAGGAGGAATTTTTCGCTCCTTTTCCCCATATCGTAGGTAAATTTTTCACTCTTAGCTAATATCCTCTAACCGCACATACCAAATTCATATTTCCCTTTCCGAGCTTTTAAAATGTCGTCCACAACCGAGCTCACCTGAAACCATCAAGCGTAAACATGGCTCCACAGAACCTAGACACCTATAGCTATATCTTGCCTCACCTCCATCCGAATCATGTCCATGCGCGCACAGCGCAAGGGCACCGGTACTTTCAAGCCCGAGAGCCCCAGCAACTCCACGCGCTTGCATGCATCCGGTTTGGTTTGCTTACAAAATGCATCACAATTTACGGCCGTGTGCCAAATGCAAGGTTCTCACGCATCCCGCTTTTTTGGTCGCATCACGCAAGCACCACACCACCAAAGCAAAGCCTGGTAAAAAACCAGCATAGCCTGTTGGAATAACTTGTACCACACCCGAAATGAAGAAGCCAAACATTCAAGAAGTACTTTCTAAATAACATTTTAAAACCGATTCTCACTATTTGAGCACTGATTTGCACATATTTTAAGTCAAATAATTGACTGCAAACTTTTACCTTAAAGTATCAGCCTCATATTCATTCAATGAATTTTGTATTTTTGTACGATACCACTTCATTTTTCCTCCCTTTCGAAATACCTTTAAAGATGCCATCTATGGATTGAAGCCCTGACCAATTTCTCTGCAAAGTGTTCCAACTACAAACTTGCATATAGCTCATACATAGATTGGATCAATTCGCCAGCTGCCGAAATCATATTTGATTTGCAACCAGGAGTGAACGGTTCATAAGGAATGAAGGGGACAATTTGAAGCACAGAACTTATTTTTGTCGCCATTTTTGCCCTGTTAAGCCCCCAGTTAGCCGTTTATTTGGTTCATGACGGGGATCGATAATGAAAAATCACGCCATTCCAGTTTCACCAACTCACCACGTTACATTAACCTGCCGTACATGGCTTTGGGGCAGACCTGGCGCACCTAATACAGGACGTTTGATAGCGAAATTCTGCCTTTGAAAATGTTTTATCATGCAGACCTCCTCTTACTAATTCCGCATTTTAATCTTGTAGGTTGGTGGACATCATTGATATTGATATTTTAGGGGTGGATTGGATGGCCCTGTTTGCCAGCAAACCATGCGAAAGATTTTGACATTTTTGGCACTGGGGGAGCAGAAAGGAGTCTGTCTTTTAAATGCCAATAAGTTGCTCCTTTGGAGCAACTAATTTTTGACCTGACCCGCTTTCAACACATGATTTGTGACCAGACCTAGCCATTTTTTGTTTTGTTTTGGTCCATCAATTTGTGATCATGAGACAAAAAAATGATGCCACGAGATATGTCATGAAGCTATCTTGTTCCATACTCTTGATTATTTGCCTCAAATTTGTTGAAATGGTCCCTCATGTCTGCTTGAACAAGATGTTGCCCATAGTTGTCATGGTTTGCTGGCTGGCAAATGACTGTGCTGGAGATATGTACTGTATTTTTAACACAGGAATACTCAAGGCTGCATAGAAATTTCAATATGAGGTAGATATCGGTATGTGGAAAGTAGCCAGACCATCCCATTTAAACTGTGGAGCCAGTATCCCAAACTTTGTGGTCAAATCGATTTCCTGCTGAATTGGTTGTTGCTGAATTCCTTTCCTTCATGTGGCGTTAGAAATCCTATGGAAGTTAAGGGCAAAGCGCAGCATCAAAACATTGGTGTTACATGGTTTTTGATGCTCATCACACCGTTATAACATTACCACTCTTTAATGTATTCTGTTTCACTCAAAGGACCTAAGGTGTTAATAAACCAAACAGTTTTGTCGTGTCTATGACATTTCGTCCATGCCGACTTGGAATATATGCCTTTGTCTGCTAAAGCATCTCTCACTGACCCCTAAATTGCAACTTATGCGAATGGAATTTTTCACCCCCTCGCGGTCTTTTTGCGATGCAATTTTCACGATTTTCCCTTGCCCTAGTGCAAAAGCGATTCTAGCTCAGTGATCTCAACTCACCTCACCCATTTGTTGACAGCAGCATTTGTGATAAAAACATGATAAAGCTCAGTTTTGGCTAGTTTCAACTTGTGTTTTCAATTAACCATCTCAACCTACCTCAGAGTAGCCCATGTGTTAAACATCATCTCAACTCATCTCACCTATCTGTTGACAGCAGCACTTGTGATAAAAACATGATAACGCTCACTCATGGCCGGTTTCACCTTGCCTTTTCATTCAGTTCATTTGTCTCAGCTTGTTGACTCGAGACAAAGTTGACAACACACAAATCAGAACACCTCAAATCACTTTGAACAATTTGTTCTGATTGTCATGGTTAGCCTCTGTCAAGGTCAATAGTGGGTATGCTCCACAAAACGGCCTCTCTTCTCCAAACCTAGCATAACTTGTATATGCCCATACCAGTTTTGATGCTTGCCTTTTCAGCCGCAACAAAGGCATAATTTAGATTTGGCATTATCTAGATTTGATGACAAAGTTTGGGATGTTCGCTTCACAATTTAAATGGGACGGTCTGACTATTTACCACATACCGATATCTATATCATGTTGCAATTACCATGCAGCTTAGAGTATTCCTGTGCTAAAAATATAGTATCCATCTACAGTACAGTCATTTGCCAGCCAGCAAAGCATGACAACTATTGACCGCATCTTGTCCAAGCAGCCATGAGGGACCACTTCAACAAATTTGAGACAAATAATCAAGAGTATGGAACAAGATACTTTCATGACATATCTCGTGGCATCAGTATTTGTCTCATGAACAAAAGTCGATGGATTAAAAAAAATGGCTAGGTCTGGTCACAAATCATGTGTTGAAAGCAGGTCAGGTTAGCAATTAGGTACTCCACAGGAGTAACCTACTGGCATTTTCAGTACAGGCTCCTTTCTGCTCCCCCTACACAAAAAGTCGATATCTTTCGCGTGGTTTGCTGACAGACAGGGTCATCTGATCCAACCCTAAAATATGAATATCAATGATGTCCACCGACCTACAAGATTAAAATGCGAAATTAGTAAGAAGAGGCATGCATGTTAAAACACGTTCAAAAGCGGAATTTCGCTATCAAGCATTCTGTATCAGCTGTGCCAGGTCTGTCCCAAGGCCATGTACGGCAGGATAATGCAACGTGGTGAGGAAGTAAAACTGAGATGGCTTAGGTTTATGATCATTGAGTTCTCCTATGGACCAAATAAACGGCTAAATGGCGGTTTAAAAGAGCAAAAATGGCGATTAAAATAAGTTCTGTGCTTCAAATTTTCTTCTTTATTCTCTGCAAATTGTTTACTACTGGGTGCATATCAAACACATTTTTTGGCGGCTGGCGAATTAATCCAATTTATGTATGAAATATGTGCAAGATTGCAGTTGAAACATTTTGCAGAGAAATTGGTCAACACCTCAATCCATAAATGGCATCTTTAAAGTGATTGGAAAGGGAGGAAAATGGAGTTGTTTCACACTTGTATGATACCAAAAACACAAAGGGATTTAAATAAATATGAAACTGATAGTTTTAGGTAAAATTTTGTAATCAATGATTTGACTACAAATGTGTGCAAATGAGTGCTCAAACAGTAAGATTCAGTTTTTATATTTCTTGAATTTTCTGCTCCTTCATTTCGGGTGTGGTGCAATCTAGTGGTCAAGTTTCCTTGGGTAAAAGAAACACTTGGAGTAAAATTCTCTAACAGGCTATGCTGGTGTTTTTTTTTTTACCAGGCTTTGATTTGGTGGTGTAGTTGTTGCGTGGTGCGACCGAAAAACAGAAATGCGTGAGAACCTTGCATTTGGCACACGGCTGTAAATTGTGATGCATTTTGCAAACAAACCAAGCTTGATGCATGCAAGCGCCTGGGGTCCTCGGGGCTCCCGGGCTTGAAGGTACCTGGTGTCCTTACTCTGTGCATACATGATTCAGATGTAGGTGAGGCAGGATACAGCCATAGGTGTCCAAGTTCTGTGGAGCCTTGTTTACACCTGATGGTTTCAAGTGAGCTCGGTTGTGGATGACATCTTAAAAGCTTGGAAATGGAAACATGGGTTTGGTATGTGCGGTTGGGCAATATCAGATGGGAGTAAAAAACTCACATATAGGTGAGGAAAAGGAGTGAAAAATTATTTTTTCAGGGTGTTGCTTTACACCCAAAGTCGGTAATAATTATAGGATACCGTTATATAGTTTTTGTAGCTCATCACACCGTTATGAAATTCCAATTTTGTGTATTCAGTTTTATTTCAATGGCCTAAGAAGTTAAAAAGCAAAAACAGTTTTGTCATGCTTAAGATATTACGTCCATGCCAACTTGAAATGTATGTCTGTTTGCTGGAGCATCTCTCACTGACCCATAGGCTCTAACTTTTGTGAACTGAATTTTGCACATAAAATACAGTCTTTTTGCGATTAAATTTTTCACCTCCACCCTAGTTCAAAAGCGATTCGAGCTCACTGGATGACACTCAGCTCAGTGCTTGGCACAAAATTGCTGCACGTCCGATCGATTTTGGTTGCGATTTTAGCATAAAGTAGTGATATGCAAGTTTGCTGGTGAACAGCAACGCGAACAGATGCTCCGAGCATGTGTACGCATGCCTCGAAAATACCAAGCTCCTCTTTCATCCTGCCGACACCAAAAGAAGTATCTCTTCGTGACAAGATCTTAATGCGAAGGGTGCTGAGCTCCAACGTAAGCAGCCATAGCAGCATAGCAGCCAGAGCAGTTGTGCGATACTCGCCACGCAAATCCATTTCGGCATGCAAATCGATTTCGAGGTGCGACGAGATTAATCAAATATAAAACAGACTGGGATTACAGAGCATACTATATGATAAACACACGCCATCGGACACCAGAATGCAAAGCATAAAAAGGTTAACATGACCTCGACAAAGACGTCGTAATTTGTGGTTCATTTTATCAACGATCATCAAGCTTCCAACCTGCCTAAATGTGTGGCCAAATGAAGTTCCGGAGAGTTTAGCTTAATGAGGACACCGTGGGTCAAAACATCTAGTTTGACACGCTGAAGGGTTTCTGAGGCCTTGTTCACTCAAGGTAAAAACGTGCTGGAGAGCCAAAGAGCTTAAAGCGAGTACAAGATGAAATTAAGAAGAGTTCAATAAGACTGGTTGCCTCCTATCGCTCAATTATCTGCAAGATACTTGTAGGTACATGGAGCGCTAATGTGCTCAAGTAAGATCTGTCTGTCTCCGCCGAGCTGGCTGCCACATTCTCTACAGCTCTGTGAACGGTAGATTTGATGTTCTGAACAGAACGAAGAGGAATGGTTCAGTTGCACCTACCAGTACGACGCAGACGACCTGAAGGTGCCGCATGCTTGGGGCTCCGAGCTGCACTGGTGAATGAATCGGCAAACGGAACCCGGGTTATATACCCGCGCCTGCCCGGCCAGCTCAACTTTCATACCGAACCCGATAAACCAGTAGCTACCTAAGAGCGGTACTGGACAACTCTCGCCCAACGACCTACTGACGTCGGGAAACATTTTCGCTCGGATAAGATCTTCGCTGAGTGGCGGCACTACGCCCGCCGTCCTCAAGTGATCGTTGAGACAGAACTCCGGGCTGCAGAAATTCGCGGAGTGGACTGCACAATTCCGCGTGCATTAAGCTAAAAAATAAAAGGGTTTGAATGGCCATCTTAGTTCAAAATTATATGAAATGCGGAACAGTCACTTTAAGTGGTTGTGACATTTGCAAGGGCAAAAATTGTGAATTTCGAAATGGTAAAATTTGGCATGGCCGAAACCTCATCTATGTTCATTAAAAACCCTATTGCTCTCAAAATATAAAAACCTGTAGTAGCAATATAACCATATCGCTCCATCCATGACGTATGCTTTGGGACAAAATCTTGCCTCAGATTAAGCCGTATTAAGTTAAGTCCGCTGAGCTATAAACATGTGACATGCTTCTTTTTATGGGACCCAAGAATAATTCTGCTCCAAGTCTTAGGTTCTCGGTGTAGGAATGCAGAAAATGGCTCATGATTTACTACCAACCCTCGGCAAAAAAGGGACTACAAAGATCTACAGAGTCAGGGACTACAGAATCGTGCAAAGCATTGCAATTTTTGATAGGCAACTCATACTAACGCCAGCATACGTGAGCTGGATGCTAAGTGGGCTGATATTTTGGTGAATGTGCCCCGTGCCAACGACGTGACCAGCGGTATCAATTTCTAAAAACGGAAGGCAGTCGATAAGGTTGACCAAACCTCTCCAAAACCTGATTTGCCCTCGGATTTCGGCCACTTGCAGCTGCGTTTTCGATGATGAAGCAAAAATATATTATTTTGAATATTTCGTAGATTCAAAGTTGTTATCTTGCAAAGCAATAACTTCTCATCTTAAGTTAATGTAAGCTGTCCTTTGAAAAGCTTAGAATGGGGTGCAATTCGCAGAAAAAAATATTAAAACATTTTAATAGGGGATCACTGATGATGCCGCTGTCGCTGATCATACCACCATAACCTCAATTACGCGACCAATGCACCTGCCACTGTTGGAGAAACATCGTTAACCTTCATCTGGGCGACCCTCAAATCTGCTGTATATTGCAGTCAATTGTTATTTCTCCGAATGCATGCGTCATCATTTTTTAAAAATTTTCAAACCTTTCCAGACAGGCGTAGCATATGAGGGAGTTAGCACGACAACAGCCCATTAGGCACTAGTAGAATGCTATTTGGAACAAAATCAACATGGTCATAATAGTTGATACGGTATCAATACCCTTATTTCTCGTAGAAAAGCCTGGAGACTGGGCAGATAAATATATTGATATTTCAGCTACTTGCCTGTATCGAAACGAATGTCGGTAGTGGCGCTGATATCATACTACTGCTGTTCGTGTCGATAAAGGCATGCAGCCTGAAATATCGATATGTCTATCGGCCCATTCTACCCATTCTTTTCTGAGCTCCTTCAATGCATATAATCAAAGGGAAATAGTCGGGCAACCAAAAAAAAAAACACACAAAAAAACGGACAATTATTTAAATCTTTGGTTTACTGGGTAGAGTGTACTTAGATACATCACCATTACAATGAAAATAACGTAAGTTGCTAGGTTCATTTGCGAGGTTCATTATGCATGTAGGCAAGACAGCATTAATAATCTCACTCCTCGTAAAACAATCAGTGGGGGTCAAGGCAGCATTAGGGGAGGGGAGGGGCGCGCAGGCCCTGAAGGTACATTAAGTGACGCCCCTGTACGTAACCCCAATGTTTTGGGGAGGCTATGGATGTTCTGATACTTCCGCCGATCACGTAATGCCTATGTGTCATTCCATGCCGAGTCCATCAAAATCTTCCCCTTTTGGCCCGGCCTTTTCGATTTTAGCGCGACTTGGTGGACATGGGGTAGGTCATGGAGCATGAGTATATGTTCATTTATGGCCCAAGATACCCTGCTAGGTCAGTCCCAAGTGTTACTTTACGTTCGTACTCATTCACTTATCCACCAGTTTCAAATATTCACAACGTTGTGTAGAACTGACGTAGCGTGACATTTTAAGAACATTCAGTACTGTTTCACCGTTCCTGAAAATGCACGTGATATGTGCTTTGCGGTATTGATCTGGCCTCTGGCCAGATCAATGATAAGGTCAACTCTTCATTTTAAAGTTTGACCACTTTGCTCGAGTTCGATTCCTTCCTGTTTCATGCTCCCGACTTCCACCGAAGTATCTTAAGTTATTTGTAACATGATCAGGAGTGTAGTTCCCTATTCAGTTGGAAGGCATCAGCCCGTTCTTGGGCTCCAGTACCGCAACTTTTGGAGAAAGGTGGGCCAAATCTGGGGCGAATTTTGTTTTTTGCGTATTTTGTGAGTAGGATTCATAGTTGTTTTTTTTTTTTGCTGCTCAGCCCCACAACCTACCTTGCAAAATTGCGCCCCTGGATATGATAGTAAAGGCATTTTGGAATGCATAGAGACTTCCTGGACATATGAACTTGGGCATGCGTCCGAGTTTTGTTAATGTATTTCTCCTCAAGGTCATTTTACGCCAGCTCAAAGCGTCAAATTGCAACCTTACATAGCACCATCTCAGAAATTAAAAACGTTTGGTCCACGAAACTATCCTGTGTTTTGATCACAACTTTAAAGGTGTCAAAGTGACATGATTGCTCAGCTCCGCTTAACACCCAATTGTTTTCAGGTCGATAATGAGGTCTGAAAGTGATGTAACAATTGGAACGTGCCTGGCAACACGATGGTAATTCCGCGAACATGGCACATGTCTATGATAAGAAGGTGAAATTAGGCAGCCATTGCCATGTTATAAGCGTTATATAAATAAAAAATATCATTGGCAGACTTGTGCTTGGATCCCAAAAAGAACCAAGATCCAGAGGGTCTTTCAACATTTGCATGGTCCCTCGGCGAAAAAGTTTCAAAAAGCCACCAGATCCCAGAATTTCCTTTGACAAAATTCAAAATAAAGATGCAAAGTGCATAAAGAGACATTTGCAATTTAAAAAATCAAGACAGCAGAAGATCTTTAAACGGAATCTCACAAATGTTTCTTGATCCCAGATTGTTTCTGAAAATTAAAAGGGATCCAGGATCCCAAAATAAAATAAGATCTTAGATCCCGGAAAATCCCTCGACATTTAGATGCCATTGCAAAGTTTAGAAAAAACCTTCTTAAGAAATTTAGGTAACTGCTGAAAAGTTTTGAAGACAGTTTATCAAAGTAATATTCACGCACCAGCTGGTCACCATGAAGAATGAAGCTCTCATTGCTTTTTACGCATGCTGTGCTAAGCGAGCAAACATGAATTCAGTCCGCGGCGTAATAGCTTCTGAGGGCTTCTGCTGAAGTTAGGTTTATGACCTGTCAAACTCTGAAAACCTGTTAGTCGTCGCAGAAAAGAAGAGTTCTCTAATCTCTCTAATAGGGACCGAAAACAGGTCCCTAAAAAGGCAAAGGACAGCTCTCAATAAAATAACTCACATGCATGATTTGGGCTTTAGTATCTGACATGGACTGGACTTATTTCGCTTTTGGGTTTCATATCTGTTTTGCATGCAATGATGGTGAGTGAATATCTGATACCAGAAGCGATGGCTTTTACCAAATAAAAATTAATGGACAAGAGTCTCTCACTTTTTGCGAAGGACGACTACAGCTGGTTAGCATTAAGCTATATACGAGCATGGTCGTAATTAATTATGTTTCGCCACCACCGGCATTAGACTCCCGCTTCCTAAAACGGTCTGGGCCATTTAAATCTAGCATGTAAGTCAAAGATGAAGCTTCTTTTTTTGGCTCTTTTTGGCAATTAAGTTGGCGGCTTCAGTCTCCCACTCCACCAGTTCGGGTTCGTATCCCCTACTTTTGAGAAGGAAGAAGTAAAAACCCGTTTATTGGCTTATTTCACCGTTCAACCCCCCGGCGATTCATTTTGCGAAACTACGCCCCTAACGCCGGTCAAACAAAATTGATATTAGCACATACAGCAGATACTTGTGAACGACTCTAACACTTTGATTTATCTCTAAT
This sequence comes from Pollicipes pollicipes, assembly GCF_011947565.3. Lineage (NCBI taxonomy): Eukaryota > Metazoa > Arthropoda > Thecostraca > Pollicipedomorpha > Pollicipedidae > Pollicipes > Pollicipes pollicipes. Next base: position 1,753,264 of record NW_023596818.1, on the reverse strand, counting down.
TGTAATATAATGGCAATAAATAGCGCGTTCCCCGGGCAGGGGCGACGCGACCTATTTTTGGTAGGGGAAGAAAGCGAGGTCATAAAGCTATCACAAAACCTTCATGAAAAATGGGTAAGAAACCATGCGTTTTCAATCAAGCCCTGCATGCTGTGCTTACAGATATTAGGACGCTTCTGCAACAGTTACAAATTTGTCGTCTGTCAATCAATCCTGTCTGTCTGATGCTTAAACAAGTTATCAGGGCTTATTTTTAGGACTTTGGCCTAGGCATGACCTCGACCAGCGCAGTGACATGCTTTCAACTTTAAAATGTTCTGCCGGGTGCAAAATTAATTGATGAAAATGTACTACAAATATCGTATCGGTCTGCTTCGGCGTTTTTTGCAAAGCCCCTAAACATTAAGGTGGATGGACGTATGTAGCCATGCCGAGCACGGCTCGGACTCTGTCTTCATTTCAATTAGAAACTTCAACACAAAAATGTATAGACTTGACATAGATGAGTGCACCGATATTGTAGTGGATAACGCGTTTGTGTTAACCGCTGCGCGTCTGGGAAACCGGAGGTACGGGGTTCGATTTCCCGCGGTGCCCACCCCTCCTGCTAGGGTGGAAGGCAGGCGACACTATACATCCTCAGCAGCCGAATGCGCCGTAAAGCCTCAATGGCGCCGACGACGCGCAATGAACGGAAAAGATACGCATAGTTGCATGATCTTATCTTTTTGCCTTCTAAAGATGCTGCAAAAAACCGACGGTGGAAGTGGCGATGTCAGGAGCTGAGTATTGACGAGAGCAAAAATTATTTTTACCTCTCCTCAAAAACCGTGTGAAATTCTATTTCTTAAGATTGCGGGCAGGCGATGCTCCAAAAACCTGCTAATCCGGCTTTAGCCTCTAGGTACGAAAGACAAAGACATTGAATGTGCTTGGCCGGTATGGAAAAGGTCCCGACCAGTCTTATGAAATCCTAGTAGTACTGTGCAATCATTTATAACAACGAATCCTACCGATATGAAGGACTTCATTACAGTAAAACTTGGGAACCGGGCCTCCCAGTGAAAATTTGCGTGAAGAAGTATTTTTTCTTCTGCAAGGGGATTGTTTGGGTAGGGGATGGTCACTTCCGTCCGACGATAGAGGACAACGTGTGTCCTCTTCCCCTTGGTGACGCCACCCTGCGGGTTACACGTAGTTTATGGTTCTCCATTTGGAACAAAAAATGGGGATTTCTTCTCTCCAAAATGAAGAATTTCTCATCCGTCATAATCAAAGAAAAGCTGCTATGCATTTGACAATGTCATAAAAGCATTTCGGTCATTTTGCTGATGCATGCTGTTTTGACAGGTTTCGACGATTCTCATTCAGCTCCATGCCATCTGCAAGCTTAAATTTTTTTAGAGAAATCCGTCTTAGATGGGGTTCATAAATGCTATGAATGAAAGTGGGTCGAGAACAGAGATATGGAATGAACTGCCACTCTGCCTTCCACCGCTTGACGCTATTCGTATCCAAGTCACTGGGATTCTACGACTTCCATGAATTTAAATCGATGGATTAGCATGTAATGAGGTACACCATCACAGACTTTCAAAACAGCACTTAAAGAAGGCCTTATCAGGTCTGGGCTTGGAAGCCTGTAGCCTCCGGATGCTCGTCATGCCTACTGCATCCGTTTTTCTCACAAACTGGCACAACATTGTTCGTTTTCCAGGCATCAAGAGCATCACTGGAATTAAGGAACGTTCTGAAAATGAATGCTGGTGGAATAGCCGTCCCCTCGCAGATCTCACTGACAAGCTTCACAAGTTTAACTGACTTTGAAGAGTCCACACCGCGTGATAACGTCCTAGCTGGCAAGTAACTTTTGTGAAAATATATTATGGGTGCTATGGGATCGGGCAGTCGAGGCGCCAGGAAGCCTCAAAACCGCTGATGACTTAAATATTGATCCAAGGTAAAACAGAGTGTGCCCATACGACTAGCCACGACTCGTTCTCTTTGCTGGTATCTTATTTTTTATGTTCAGTGCTCAGAAAGGGGGATCGCTTCCAGTCAACCACAAGAAGTGTTTTAAGGAGCGCCTGGGCCCGGGTTAAATGAAAATTCCCGTGATTTGACATTTTTGGCCATATTGCTAACTTGACCTTGACCTAAGGTCATTCATCGAATTTTTGCTAAAACCGCTTCCCAAGCAGCTTCCCTTCATCGTACGCGGGTCTCGTGTTTGTGGCACTCGCGTCTGCGGAGATACCACCCTCACGGGCGCAAGGCTGGAGCCTCGGGTTCGCTTCGGTTAATGCATCGGCATTTCGTTTAGATGAATATGAAAACTGGTTTCAGACTTACTTTTGCGAACAGGTCTGGATTTTTATGTTAGGTTATCACGGGCAAAGATGCATATATCTTGCCATCCAGGTCAAGTGGCATCGTTGACTAATTCCTGGGATTTCTTTTTCTGACGTGATGTCTATTCTCGCCTGACACTTAAAAACAGCAGACACCTTAGAGAGGAATCCCGTGGCTAATAGGTTATCATCCATCCGACCATGATGACACCGCGCCATCTGCCGGAATGTTTCGCCCTCTGCTCATACGCGCTCAAGTGGCGTGCCTAAAGCAGAACAGCGACCGCAAGTGATCCAAGCTGGGCACAGATATTTATCCAAACAGATATAACAATATCTGACACATTTAGCAAGTATTTTCCCACATACGTTTTGTGATACGTGTGCTGCCGTGGATTGCTTTGGTCATTAGCCAACAGACCCTCCAGAGGAGGACAAGTCAGTTCAAATGTCTTGTATCTTGATGTGCTACTTCTTGTCACGTCGTCGCAATGATTAAGCTCGGCTTACATAGACAGACGCAATAACCGGTGTCCATCTGGGGGCCGGTCGCCATGCGCAACCGACTGGTGGGTGATAAGTCCCCCCTCCCCCGTCTAACTTACGTACGGTTGGTCGTGAGGTTCAAAGTGGGACTCCTTGAGAGTCTCGTCTGCATGAGAGGTCTGAATACACCATATTAAATGTTTTTGTTTGATATTTAACCATTATGTAACATATAGCCTTGCATTTCATAGCGGCATTGCCTCCAGAGAACGTACCCTTTCAGCGTTGGCCGGATTGGCAAAAACTCACTTACACGGAATGTTCCACATTTATATTGAGTTTTGAAATGAAAGTCATCTTGAAAGCCTTTCAGTGCTGTTCACAATCCCGCCCTTCCTAAGACCTAAGCCCCTCTAGTTTTTTAGTTACCCGCCCGCGAAAATGGGAATAGCTATGTCGGGGAGAGAATTTCTAAGTCGCCATGACGTCATAATAGTGTCATCCAAATCTTACCATTCCATAAGGCGTTCGGTGGTCGAGGCCAAAGACAAATTGTCGAGGCCTTCATATTTGACGTTTGTGGGCGCTATTTCCACATATGACGGCCGTCAATGGGCTCTCAATCAATGCTGTGCAATGTGCCATGACATAATCAAACCATGATGCATTGAGAAGCATATTTATTTAACAGGGAGTTGTGCTGTCTAGAGCAGCCTTTTCCACTTAAAAAAGCACACCGACGGTTACAAGTGAGCTTGTTTCATCATATCTGATGCTTGCTTCAATATTTTCAAATGTGAAGCATTCCCTTTAAGCGGCCTGTCCCTGAACTGTGGGCTGTATATCATTGTCACTTAGCCACGTTCGTAGTAGTTTTTATCTTTCAAATTTCGCAAGTCCCTTTCACACGACTGGTGTTCTCTCAACATATGTCATTCCGTGAGAATGAGGCCAACATTTTTGTCGAGCACAAGATCGAGCACAAGATCACTGAGATCGAGAGATCGAGCACAAGATCGAGCACAAGATCACTGGACCTGGCCTAGGGTCAAGGCTTGGGTTGACCTGGCCTCGGCCGAAACATGGTTTTGAAATAGTGAAAGTATGTCAAACTGATCGAGTTAAATGTAATGAAAATATTGTCGCAGGCGTCTCTCCTTTTTCCAACTACAGTGGAAAACCCTTATGGAATAATAAATGTACCCCTGCCAATCGCATGACTGTTAGAAATCCGTGACTACTTACAAAGCGACAACAACTTCATGCGTCTTTCGATCTAATTCCTTGCCGTCGCAGCTCTTCGCCCGACTAGCCTGGAGAGGCTGATCCATTTCTTCCTTTTTTGCCTTTCTGTCCACATGTTTTTCCCTGCCTTCGAACCGCCAGGATTCTCGTCGATGGTCGTGCAGCAGGTGCGGATACGGACCCGAGAGGAGCGCCCAGGAGAGACGCCACAAGGAGCAAGGGAGCAGCCCCTCCCTCTCGCTTGCCAAGGGGAAATGCATCTTTTGAAATTTGTTCCCTTGGAAATTTAAGGAGGTTCCATCATACTGGCAGTAGGCCGCAAATGACCAGACATACATAGCGGGTTCGAATAGCCTAAATGGTTGCATGCACCTTGCTGAGAAGCTTCGTAATTGCGATAAAATATTCCAGCCGGTGGTACGACGTAAGGCACAGCGATAGTTTACGTAGTAGTGATCTTTTGTGAGAACGTCACTTCCGAAACACATGATTTCTCAGCCACTTTTATTAAGTCCCATAGTGAGGGTTGTTTGATCTTACACCCATCCCCTCCCGTCAAAAATTGGTGACACCACCCCTGGGTTAGAATGATTAAGAGGCGCCATAATTTAAAACCGGGATTTGCGTTGACCTTTTGACTTCAACCATGAAACGATCTACACAGGGGTGCGACGCTACTTGTGCCGGAATCCGTCAGTGACAGGCATGGGAAAGAGATGACAGACCCTGCTTAACTTTACAGTTGTACTGCCTGCAGGCCACCGCGGTGTGTGCTCGCAGGGGCTAGCGCGGCACTCCTCAGTTTCTTTGCATTTAATATGCTAAATTAACAGCGATGTTTGCTCAGTAGAGCAAAGTAGAGCGGTATTATTTAGTATATCAAATTAAATATCCTGAATAATACCTATCTGCCCACCAGTACCTCCCTCCATCCTCATGACTTAAGCCAGACACGCAGCACATGCTGCCGCACGGACTGACGTGCCATTGGCGCGTGCGACCGGCCAAACATTCGTGACGATTCACCACAGAGTTCGCGTCCGCTCGGCACCGGCATCAGAAGCGGCGCATGCGAGCAGAGAACATGTTTTAGCGTTAAACAGGGAATAACTTTCGTATATGTAGAGGGAGCAGGTTGTGCAAAACTCAAGCTGTCCAAAACATGTCGCAAAACCTGCACTGGATATAATGGATATAGCGTACCCACACACAGGGGATAGCAATTTGCGCAAGCACTGAAGCTGGGAAACTAATCATAAGGCGTATCGTGTAAAAATCAGGTCTCGCACTTCTGTCAACGGAAACCAGGGATTTCTTACACGGTAAGTGTTAATTTCTTATGGGATCAATATATTTTGCTCTGTAGGTATGAGTATTGACACAACTTACAAAGCTTAACATATTTTTTATTTGCAAGCTATTATCAAAATTAACATCCGAAAAATGTCAGCTGGCCATGGACATCCCATAGGAGCTTTGTAGGCTTAGCCCAGCTTTACCCAATGTTTCTGTTACCCTGGTCGGTATAGAAAATGTGTAGGCATTGCTTGCTGTCAACGGTAGAAAACTTTTCTCTTCTCCATGGGAGCATGGATCGACAACTATTAACGCATCTCTGCATATGGGAAAACGCAACAGTCCATGTTGTGCCAGGCTGTGTTTGTTCTCACTAAATTGCAACGAGCTTGTTACACTTCACATTATTCAGCGCTAAGCGCTCTTCATGTGAGCGCATTGCGAATTGCGTGACACATTGCGAATCTCTCAGGCGTTGACTGCATCCCCGTCATCAAAGAAAGCTGCGAAAAAGACAAGGTTTGCGGGGCACGGACCATCAAACAAAGCTGAGGATTGTATGTCTGCAGGCCGAGAGACGCAGTGCATGTGCACGCCTTCCAAATATCAGGAGCAACATCTTTCGGGGCTGTCTTTTTTCTCTCAGGGAAGCCGAACCGACTAGTCGAATGGCAATAATCCCTATTTAACCACATTTCCAGCTGGATCGTGTGACCGCGTGAGGATTGACCTTGACTTGTGTCGTGTGCACGGGGCTGAAAACTTCACTCACTCACACCTCACAGATCTGCAGAATGAAGCGCCGTAGGCTCGCACCTTGCGAGAACATGCGTCGGAGTAACATGCAGGTAAATTTTCCACGGCAAAACAAATTCATCTGCCTGGTGAACAGCTGTTTGGTTCACGGTCCGAGCAGCACAAATCTGTGAACTCTGGCGCCTCAGTCTGACTGGCTGGCATCCAAGACACAACATAGCACCTCCTTCATGCCCTCAACTCAGGCTCAGACTCTGGCTTTGGTACGGGATCACCTCCAGCTGGGCTACATGTCCGATCGACGAGCGACGTGCTGGTGGGGAAGTGACGCTGGAAGCACTTGCACGAATGCAGGCACATTAGAGGAATAATCCATTGGAAGTGCTTTGTTCTCAAAAATTTCATCCGAATCTTTTGAATGGATGGATTTTCGGGATCAGAGCTCACGCCGAGCAGTGCTTGTTGTGTGACCACTGACCCCAACCATCTGATTGCGCAATTCCAGTTCAACGGCAGAACTTGGCGGCAAAAGCTTCATGTGCCGCAATGCTCGGCACGCTCTGTCCTGCCCTCTGACGTCATCTGACCTTGATCGCGGCCGCTGCCACCGGCCGCAGGTCATGCCTGTCAAGGACAAATAGCGAACGCCTAAAGCAACCCGAACCCACCCCGACACGGGTAGGCTTTCGCGCCTTCGCCATCCTGATCCCACATTTTTGACCATGACGTCTGGCTAGTGGTTCAGTCAGGCGAAGGAGAATAAGATAAGAGGGGGGGGGGGGGGCGGCAGCTTTACTAAAAAATAAGAACATTTGAACTGCATCGAAATGGATATTAAAAAGATCCTAGCGACGGAATTGGCTGGATCCTGCATGTATGCAATTGCAATGTGAAATCATCTTACCCCTCTCGAATATTATCTGATCTCACTTTGAGCTTGCTGTACTTTGTGCGATCTCGATTAAAACAACAGAAAATGTCAAGCCATACAAAATAAGGTCACAAGCAGCATCTAGACCTTTATTTTACATGGCTACTTCATGAAATAATTGCTATGAACACTCATTGCGTGTTGTTACACATCGAAGTGTGTTCAGTGCACGCTCATTAAAAATGTTAAATTCTACCAGAGGGCTTCCACCTCTTGCAGAAGCCACTGCAGCTGGTCCCTGTCGCCGGCTACAATGCCTGCGAATATCTCAATTATGGACGCACCGCTCTCTGGTAAATCATTTGTAACGCTTGCACACCGCTCAAATGCATCATGAACGGATAGCCGTCGTTGGCTTATTATTCAGAGGCTGGATCGTTTGGTCACCCACCGGCTAGCATCGATATGAACAAGCCGGAATGCCAACCAAGATACTCATTTACCAGCTCCACCAACTTTCGCTCCGCGTCGACAAATGACGTAGTATTTCCAAAATCGTTTGCCACCAACATGGACGACAGCTTCGAAGCCATCGCTATTTCTTTTTTCGATCGGTGACGCCACCGAAAACCAAACACAACACGACCGTCTCCGAAATCGAATGGAGATGCATCACAGCCAACACTGCTCCAACTACGAACTTGTCCTTTCGATGGTGGAGCAGAACAGACCACCGCGCCTAACTCACAGGCTGGAGCAGTGCAGACGTTTGAAACTACTGCAGCCAGCCTCGATGCACCGACAGTGGATCTTGCAATAATTTGCTGCTGCGGGCGGCTACCGACTTCGGCTTCGGACAACGTTGTATTCGGACAACGCTCCCAATCGAGAAGTGTATTCGGTCCCCCTAGTCTCGACAGAATGTTCTATTGGGGTCTCGCTGTGGGTGGGGGTTGGGGGGGGGGCGTCCATGAGACTCCATGGGCTCCACTCCAGCTCTTTTCGACTCGCACCGTGCAGACAAATGACCACACTCGATGAGAAGAGACCCCTCCCCCTCCCCAAAAATACCGATCAGAAGTTCAGACAATATCAAAACAGCTCTGCCTTTCCACCAAGCGCCTGTAGTAAGCCTGTGGTGCGCCTATGACTGCTTAGTTATGATTTCCTAGCCGCCAGGACAACCTGGTTCCTAGCGGCCGCTATAGCTACTTATAGGCCCGTGACCTTTCAAGCTCCATGCTGGACACTAAAGGGGCCTCTAAACTACTCGGGGACTCTTTAACCGCACAGGGGCCGTATTGGCCGCTCAGGGACCTCCCGTGGAGCAGGCAGACGACGCACAAGGGGTACGTGCCCCCCCCCCCTTACAGCAACACGAGGAAGTAAAGATGCTTCGTTTACTTTTCCAGCTCCACCACTCAACTTCAGCACCAGTTTGCGATGCTGTAAATGCTAATCCGTCCCTACCATCAATCTGAATTTCGCTTGGATGAAATAAACGCCCAGACTAAACATTCCGAACGTTCCAATGGGTGTCCTAAAGCGTTTAAAGGAACTTTTTCAGATACACCATCGTTTTCGTCCACTCGATGGCTGCCGCCTGGTGTTGCCGCAGGCTGACGCCACGTAGCTTACAGAGACTGCAGCGCCGAGCTTCGTTTTTTTAGTTTTGTTTCTAAGACTTGCGGGTGCGTATGTTTATAACTAACTTACCTAACTTGCATCACGCAGTTCTGAACGCAGGTTGAACATCTCCAGAGGAGCATGATTTGGCCATGCTGGTACAAAATGGTGACCTTATTTCTATTTACAAGAGGCTTTCACGGGATCCTCAACATCTCAGTGCCCTTCCTACTGCCCATGGGCCGACTTAGCCAGTGATGGGCTCTGTGCTCTCCAAGGAACCCTTCGGCAACTGGCGTACATCCGCGGCTGCTGAGGGGCCTACTGGACACTCGGAACATGTCTGGAGATCCCTAGAGCCCATCGGTACCCCCAGGCCCCGGAACATGTCTGGAGATCCCTACAGCCCATCGGTACCCCCAGGTCCCGGAACATGTCTGGGGATCCCTAGAGCCCACCGGTACCCCCAGGTCCCGGAACATGTCTGGAGATCCCTAGAGCCCACCGGTACCCCCAGGTCCCGGAACATGTCTGGAGATCCCTAGAGCCCACCGGTACCCCCAGGTCCCTGGAACATGTCTGGAGATCCCTAGAGCCCACCGGTACCCCCAGGTCCTGGAACATGTCTGGAGATCCCTAGAGCCCACCGGTACCCCCAGGTCCCGGAAAACCTCACGGCTCATTTGTTTTGAGTCTGGTGCTCCGAGGAGCCCAGAGCGAAGTTCGCGGAAATTCAAAGCGGTGTCCGGTCGAGTCAGTCTGCCTCATAGGAGGCCCCTTTCCGGGGCGAGCTACGCAAAAATGAAATGAATGAATTAATTGAGAGAAGTAAAAACTAGGTGTTGTCAAAATAGAGCTTAAAGGATCTTTCACAGTTAAAGATATTGAAGCAGGTATAAGACGTGACAAAACAAGCTCGCTTATAACTATTGCTTTACGTTTAAGTGACAAAGACTACTATAGACAACACAACAGGAAAATCTGTTTAGAAAATATGTTCCTCAATGCGTCATTGTTTGTTTACGTTATCGTAACTTGCACATCTTTGATTGACAGCCAATTGACGGCCGTTATATCTGAAAATCTTGCTCACGAACGCCAAATATGAGCGACTTCACAATTGAGTTTACCTGAATCTTGATTGCCGCATAATTAATGAAATGACAAGATTTTAATGACGTTATTATGGCGCCATGGATGCCTGGGCTACCTTGAAAGAGTCTCTCCAAAATAGTCTGCACATCTTTGCGAGCGCGTAGCTCAGAAACGACAGGGGTTTACGTTTTCCCATACGAATGTGAAACAATCCTTTTAAGGTAGTACCATAGCACCCTCCCCCCCCCCCCCCGTCCTCCGCTGAAATGCTTAACTGCGACCAGACTGGAACCCTGGATCAACGAGCAGAATCTGGGTACCGTCACACACTTTGAGGTGCTTCAAATCTCTCCGAAATCCTAGTGATAGCTAGATAGACATGTCCGATAAAGCGCGTGAAGTTGGCAAAATTCGAAACACATGTCCCGCCATCATTCAAACGGCGAACCCTGTTGAAAAAAGATACGCTTTCGGTACGGGAAAATGCGCAACGAAAGGCGATTTGAGCTTTTGTATGAAAAGAGCGATAGAGCTGGATGAGACCGGCGGTTATGTGGTCCTAATACATTGGTTTAAAGACGCCAGATAATCGTTTCAACCGACAAATGCTCGAGGTTACACCAAATGTCCTTTGGCTCGTTAAAAAGTGCAACAGGCTTCCAGATGCCTCTGGTCTGGTCTGGTCTGCGGACTCGCCTGCACAAGAAGATCAAGCTCTTTTTAAAAACCGAGATTAGTGGGCCACTCTCAAAATAAAATTTCCTAAAGCCGAGATGCCCTAAAATCGGGGTGGGGGGAGGGGGGAGGGAGCGGGCATTTTTGGGGTTAACTGTCTAACAGCCACAGGCTAACCCTCTCACCTTCCGAAAACGATCTCCAGCCCCGCTCAGAAACAAGAGGGGTTTGAGGTTTTGAAAAGAATATGACTGTAAATTGCATATAATTAATTTCAAAACGGCTGCCTTAGTTGAAATCCCAATAAAATGTGCAACCCTTCGTTTCAGGAGACCTTGGCCATAATGTGTGTCACGGTCCCTCACTGTAAGATGAAAATTACACAGCATTTTCCCCTTATGCTGAAAACACATCAAGTTTCCGTCGTTCAGAAAACATCCGAAAACACTTCACATTGAATTTCTGTGCCTGTAGTAAACTTCATGAATATCCAGCAGTTATGCTGAGCCAACTAAGGAGCCATCTGCACGTTGCAAAACGTGCGAAGATCACGAGCCAGAGACCTGAGCGCAAGCATGCTGACAGACATGAATGCATGCGCCGCATGCACGCGGACCATCCTGGAAGTTCAGCTGTGTGGTTCCCAATGGGCGCGGGTGTGCGCGACCCTTTCACCAGATGAAAGAAAAAGCGCGACGCAGCCCGCAACGATGTCATCATCGTCGGTCGGCTCGGCTTGTCGCAAGCCACTGGAAACCGGTCCCCACCCAGCGGCCGACCGGCTTGATGGCTCGCTGCAGCGCTTCCTGCTCGCGTCGAGAACCTGAGAACCTGATCCTCTCCAGCGCCCCAGCCCGCCTGCTCGGCAGCGGCCCACCAGGCTGTGAAACCAGCGAAGATGGCACGACGGGCCGGGCCGGGTCGATGCAGCGAGCCGACGTCCACACGGCCGCAGGCGCACCAGCACCACAGGGAGACGCTTAGTCAACCCTTCGGGGTTCCCTCTGTGCGGTTTGCGAGCGTTGTAAGGTGGTACATTTCTGGTAGTTTTTAAAAAAGTAAATCTCCATTAGCAGTGCACCTTGCTTTGCTTGCTTTTCGCACGCTATCGGATATCTAATTGTAAACAGGTAGGCTCAAAACTACGTTTCCTTAACGAATACTGCAGGTCACTTGGTTTTTTTTTCAAAAGTGCTGTTTAGCAGTGTTCGCGCGATGCCCTATAGGGTCTGGTGGTCAGAATCGTAGTAAGGATTAGAGAGTATATTAAGTAGCAAAAACCACGCTAGGGGAATTGCATGAGGAGTTAATTGTCATAAATTCAAAATGGATTCCTGTCTTGATGCGCATTACTCTGGGCTGAAGGGAATGTGACCAGAGAAGGGACCCAACTGTCTGATTACCTCCGAATGAGTATATGCTTTGCCGAATCACACGCTGTATCCTCTTGGAGTGTTTGGTTTGGCATGTCCGATGTGCGATACCTGTGCGCCACGGGTTTTGTGCGCCATGGGTTTCAGTGCCAGCTGAAACGAAGTTAGCCCATCACCTTCAAAAGGAGAACTGGTATGGCTCCCTGTCGATTTCAGGGCTTACGTAATTGAGGAAAAAGAAATAAGGTATCAGTAGTTGAGCGCAGTCGTCTTCCCAAACCCTTTCCTGACGTCATCATCGCTTCGTGTTGTGGCCTCTCTGACAGGCGGAGCGAAGCATGTATATCTGGAGCATAAGTACAGCATAATATAATGCAATATAAGCTTAATAGCGTACTTATATATCAACATGAACTTAGAAACAATGCAAGACAAATACCATAACGATACACAAGCATGCATCAATAAATGGTACGGAAGCATGCAAGCATGACATCATAACAAATAAACTTACCTGCAAGTTAGTGACTTAACATCCATAGGGTCAAGCATAAGGAAGCGTAATCATTTTTTAGTAGGATTAGCATCGTAACATGAGATGCATCGTATATTTAATTTTGGACACGTCAAGGGTAGACCTCGCGTGACTCTCACCACGCATGACAAAAACCAAAGCATGGGCTCTTGTGCCAATCATTGTTTCGTTGCACGAGTTCTGTGGCTGACTTATGCAGCGTGATGACTTGATCTGATAAGGTCGTTGCCTCGAAGAAACTTTCAAGTCGTCAAGGACACCTTTTTATAATAATATAGCCACTTAACATATTGAGATGTACCTAATGAAAATGATGTAAAACGACACACAGGTGACACACCGAACCTGACGTATGTCGGTACACCGCCTGTTTTAATTTTTTGTTATAAAAGTTGAGAAAATTCCCATGGCAGGCTGGTGTGATCCAGCAGATATTTCAAGTTTGCAAGGCCCACGAAAGTCTCGTGACCTGAGCGCTTCCAACTTTCTTCTTTTTTGCCAGATAACATGGTTCAACAGGATATATCATAAAATACAAAGCATGTACTTCCTTTTATTCTTTTATTCTGTCATATACTTCGGAAGATATCTACACAAAAAACTGAAGCTAAGTTGAGCCGGTTGAACCTATCTGTCTTGGCGGAGGCTTAATCGTGTTCTAATACTACACCGAAAAGATGCTTCCAAATATGCTGAAGCCTGACCTGAGCGGACCAATGGTCACAGGTGGCTTACGTCAATTTTTGTTCTTTCTGTGGCACATTGTTTAAAACAGTCGATTTCTATCTATAAAAGCCCAATATTTTGATGCCGTACACTCTTGACTTCAGTTTAAAATGGAAATGAAATGCGATAGGTTACTAAATTTCCTACCTTTCAGAAACACGCGGTCTTCGGGTGAGCTTAAAACGTAAAACCTCTGCTTCGTGATATATAAGACTTAAACCATGAAATACAAATTTCAAAGCCTAAACCACCTGAAGAGCGAGTGCTCACAAAAATAAAGTCAATTTTGCGAAAGTTATTGTTCTCGAATTTGCGAGAGATGTCAGGGGTGAACCGTGTAGCAGTATTAAGATGCAGTTTCAGAGAGTGTCTGATATCAGTTAACACAATGTCCCTGTTGGCAAAGCTTTATGCAATCAGATCGTTCAAATGCCTTCCGCTTCTACAATATCAACCCACCCTTTGCTCTCTCCTCCCCGCTAAAAATTATAACAGCGAACGGCTGCCGGACGAACTGCCAGCCACGAGCCGGACTAGACGACGCCCGGTGGCTGGGGAACTGCAGTCCATGTCTGCTGCAGATCGACGGTCCGGCCAGAGGGCTGTGAGAGCCGGCTCATTTATACGGATCGGCGGTGGCTGCGGAACTGCAGTCCATGTCTGCCGCAGGTCGGCCGTCGGGCCAGAGGGCTGTGAGAGCCGGACCGTTTCTTCGGATCGGCTTACTGGTGTCGAGCACGCGGCTCGCGCCGCCGAGCCGACAGCCGGTCCCAAACTCGCGACCAAAGCCGTAGCCGCCCGGACAGCGTCCACCGCGCCGGCGCGCCGGATTATTGCGGGAACCTGTCGCTGGTGACCCAGCGAGTCCGGGCTGGTCGCAGCTTAGGCTCTCCAGCATGCCGAGACTACAGGGTTGGCGAAGCAACCTGGCTCCAAATCGGTGTTCATGGCGTTCTCCATATAAATATGGGTGCTGGTTGTAAACAAGTGTTTTGGGGGTTTAACACACATTTGATGGCGGCTAAATAGCCGTCTTTTCAGGCGTCACCGAATACTTAATCCAATACTTCCACGGGAGTTGTAGGACCGAGGCCCCCACGGCCCTTCCTCATACCTCTGCCTGTAGACTGTGAAGCATCCTACAAGAACAACGGGAAGAGTCGCGGCGTGCAAGAACTTAGCCGCACAAAATATACACACCTGGTTCATTGACCCCGCGCCAGCGGGCGAGCCTCATTGGGGGCGTTCCGATAAGACAAGGGCCCTATGGTCAGAGCCAGGAGTATCCGGTACAAATGGGCGCGGCGGCACGGCACACATCGACTGCACACCTAGACTGCGAACGTAGACTGCATACCTCGACTGCACACACCGACGCACACATTGACTGCGTACCTCGACTGGACATATTGGCTGTACACATGGACTGCACACATCGACTGCATTCCTCAATTGCACACATCGTCTGCATACGTCGACTGCACAAGTCGACTGCATACATCGACTGCATACATCGACTGCACACCTCGGCTGCATACATCGGCGGGTATTGAGAGGCCGACGATGAACCATAACATCCAGAGCAGTATTGTCAGCAGACCAGTCCTCCGACAATCAGGATGTGTCGGCATGGCACACAGCCAAGATGTTTCAGGATGACACGCAGTCAGGATGTGTCAGGATGACACACAGTCAGGATGTGTCGCGCCGATCATGCCACGCCCAGTCGCAGGCGATAACATTGAGGTGCGAGTGCCGTAAGGCGCTGAATGCCGTTAGCGAGGTTAGACCGCGAACTGCAGCTGGAAGAGTTGACCTGTTACCGGGTCATTCACACGGCAAGGATATTAGGCACACGCTGGTGCGTGGGCCGGCAACTGGGCTGCGAACGAATGCGGCAGGAAAGCGGCAATGGCGTAAATATTGGTTTGCTCGTCATAGTATACAGCGATTTTGGGTGTTAAGTAGTTGGTATCTTTCAGGATGTGGCGACTTTCACGTAGACAACAGCGAACAAGGCGCAGTATGAATGGACATCGATGCAAATGTGAGCGTAAGTTATTCCGGGTTTATTCCGTGCACTTAGCAGCATGATTTCAAAGCATAGTCTACCTGCAAAAATCCGCGAAATGTATAATCCATCGGGGTCAGTCTAGCAGCGACATTTCAAGGCGTTGTGTCGCAAAGCACGCGCCTCGGGACATTATCTTGCGTAAGTGGGCGGCTTGTAACAAGCGCGTGGCCCGTGATTGTGACACGTTGAATGACCATTTTGCTACAAGAGTCATAGCGCTTTAAGGGGGAGCTTTTCAGGGATTACAAGCCTTCGCCCGTTGCAGTTGTTTCCGGTGACGCAACTGCCAGTAGACAAACGCCCCACGTTCAAAAGCGACCGGCTTGAGCCGGCGTTCCTGTGGTCATTGCGTACCACGTAAACTTACGTACCAGTGCTGTCTATCGAGCGGTCACGATCGGGCGTATCCAGCGGTCACGATCGAGCAATCACCGATGCCTGTCGCTGTTCTGCTCCAACGCCGGATATGGCACGCTCCAAACTGTTGCGTCCAGCCCGACTCCGTTGTGCTCCCATGGTCCATCAGCGCACGCGCGGGCTGACCAGATCGTGCGTGAACGCACCGACCGGTCAGACGGGCTACTCCACTGACCCCAGCGCATTTTTCCTAACTGATCAAGTCACGCGGCTGCCGAGAGGGCGCGGCAGCGCCCCTACAGAACAAACGAGAAGCCAGAGACTTACCGCGTTTGAGCCAGTTCATGTAGAAGCTTGATCATAAGTGGCAGCTGTAAAACGACCGCGGGAGAAAGCCGCCGCATGTTTGGGTGAGCCGCGTAGAAAGTTAGGGAACGACGGTCCGCTATCTGTATTGGGGACGTATCGGGGACAGCAGCTGCAATGGCAGCGGCATCCCAGTTTGCAGCGCTGAGCCACCTTCCTCCAACGGCAAGCTCCTTCAGCATTTAGGCCCAGCTAGGAGTTCAGCTGAACTGAAGGCCCAGGTATGCCAATGTCAGGGGTCAATCGCCCGCAGTCAAGCCGTGAAATTGGCGTCGCAAGTCTGTGTGCCATTCAGTCTCGAAGAAAATTTATGGTTAGTTGCACAAAAATAATTGTGCGAGCAGTCCCTCAAGTCCAAACGCCAAGTTTCGGTCTGTTTTATATTTAACAACAGTGCCCTGTGCGAGAAGTAACCAGTGCACTATCCGGCTACGCTGGATGTGTGAACAGACAGCGGAGTCAAAGTCAGGCGGCTCGTCAGATGTGACCTGGCCGGCGGGCGGCTCAGAGAACGGCGGCTCGTCAGATGTGATCTGGCCAGCGGGCGGCTCAGAGTCAGGCGGCTCGTCAGATGTGACCTGGCCAGCGGGCGGCTCAGAGAGCGGTCCCGTTTGAGGAGAACTACACGTCCGACTTCGCAGGCTAACAACATTGTCGGCAGGCGGCCTGGAGGGGTCATGAGGTGGCTCCAGCATCGGTCGTGTTTCGCACATGCGTCACATGAAGGGATGTCGTCATTATCAGCGCGTCAGAGCATCTATGATGCAAGCATTAGTAATTGGCTCTGTCCGCGGGTCCTTGCAGGGATCGTGACAGCAGCAGCTTAGAGCTTGCATAAGTGAAAACATTTTGAAGCCGTTTTGCGTCCTCTCTCGTAGTCCAGGCCGTCTTGGTGACATGTAGACACGACGGAGCTATAAATGAATATTGCCAGCGTTTCTTCTTCCTATAAGAAATTTTGTGTTCTGTCCTGCAAAGTGCAACGCCCCTCCCATGACATAACACTTGTTGAGTGAACGCGTAATTATGTGTTATCCTTTCATCCGCAGCAGGAACAAATCCCTTATTCCCATGCTCCTGACGCATACACGCTATGCGGACATTACTGCTAGCTGTTTAACTGTGAAGCGAGCTTTCATAACCCCACCAGGAAGCAATGACGTCTTTTAAGGGATTGAACACAACGAAAAATCGCCGCCCGCATTTTTTCTAAGTGGAAGATTTCAGGTATGCGATCTAATATTTTGGCGAATGACAGCAAAGGGGGGGGGGACTAGCATACAGTTATGGATGCAAACTGATACATTCAACCAAAAAATCCAGAACACCAAGAGAATTATTGCCGTTTTTGCGTCATCCTTTCAGCCCGATAAGTCTGGACCAAAACGGTGACGTCATGACGGTACCATCAGGTGGCTCTCGCCTCCCATCGGACCCACATCAAGTGCACGTAACTATTACAGTGCAAAAAGAAATCATTGGCAAAAAGGAGGATAGCATGCATCACGAAAGCATGCGCCAGTTTTATGCATGTTTAGCCACACAAAGTATGGCCGTTTGCAGACAGGCGACTACTTAGCCTCGATACCCATTTTCCCAAGAATCAGACTTTGACAGCATCAACAAGCGACCAGCGCTTTGCCTCCATACCCCACCGCCCACGTTTATGCGTACCGCTGACACGTCCGCGTCGGTCACGGCACATCCCCGATGGGAGTGGCTACGCGCTGCTTAGTATAAACATAAGCGCACGCACTGTTTTTGTAGGGAGCGAGCCCGACCTGGATGGGCCCGAGGGAGACCGCATAAGGGACATCTATGGTGAGAATCGGCTGCAGCCTGTCATCTATGGTGAGAATCGGCTGCAGGCTCTCATGTATGGTGAGAATCGGCTGCAGGGTCTCATCTATGGTGAGAATCGGTTGCAGGGTCTTATCTATGGTGAAAATCGGCTGCAGGCTCTCATCTATGGCGGGAATCGACTCCAGTGTCTCATCTATGGTGAGAATCGACTGCAGGGTCTCATCTACGGTGAAAATCGGCTGCAGGCCCTCATCTATGGTGAGAATCGACTGCAGGGTCTCATCTATGGTGAAAATCGGCTGCAGGCTCTCATCTATGGTGAGAATCGACTGTAGGGTCTCATCTATGGTGAAAATCGACTGCAGGCTCTCATCTATGGTGAAAATCGGCTGCAGGCTCTCATCTATGGTGAGAATCGGCTGCAGGCTCTCATCATCTCCGTAGTGCCCTCGTTCGGGCTTCTTGTACACGGCTTGGTGTGTGGAGGTCGGCAGTGGGAAATTCGGCACGCTTCTGGCTCTCACCTCAAGTTTTCCCCGACGCCAGAGCATTGCAGAACCACTACGGTGGGAGAGCAGGCCCGCGCGGCTCCCTTGCGCGCCTCTGCGCAGGCCCTAGCCGTAGTAGAAGTTGGCCCTCTGCTGCCAGCTGGGCCTGGCAGCGCGGGCGCCATGACCAAGCGGCCGTTGAGGCCTCTGACCGAAGCTCAGCAGCTGCGTGTCGGCCGGGTTGCTGACGCTGAGCACGCCGCTGCTGACGTGCTGAGCCGGCCGCTGCAGAAGCGGATCGGGCGGCGGCAACTGTAGCCGCTGGAACATGCTGGTCGTACTGCTGACGGAGCTGCAAGGCACCTGCGTGTAGTCGAGGCAGAAGCCTCGGTTGCTGCCCTCCTGCTCCACGGTCGTCTCGTTGTCGTTGAAGCGCACGTACACGACGAAAGGTCGGCTGAATGCTGTGGAAGCAGAAGCATGTTAAATGGTCCGGCGTGGTCCGGTAAATTGCTTCTATCAATGGATGGCATGTCTCAAATCATTGAATGAAAGGTATCAGGCTGTTTTCGATCATCTTCCGAAGTATTCAAAATGATTTGGTTGCGTATGTGTCGAATCATTTTCACAACTGTCTGGAGAGCTCACATCAACATCTTCTATATTTGGTGATGTGTTGCACAGACGCGCCCAGACAACCCCGTCTCTCTCTTTTCTCTCTCTCTCCCTCTCTCTCTCTCTCTCTCTCTCTCTCTCTCTCTCTCTCTCTCTCTCTCTCTCTCTCTCCTCTCTCTCTCTCTCTCTCTCTCTCTCTCTCTCTCTCTCTCTCGGCCGCTGCTACTACTCGTTCTTCCGGCTAACGCCCCCCCCCCCCCCGCCCAACGCCCGGAGATCTTGCGCCGAGAGGGAGCGGGGAGCGAGGCTGAGACCGGAAACTTACTGACGCCGGGACCTACGCCGGAGGTGTCGCCGGACCACTCGGTGCCGCAGTGGCGGTCCTGAGGAGTACCCGTGAAGCCGTCCGGCGTCACAGTGGCGATCGTGAGGAAGTCGTCGGTACACGACGAGCCCTTGACGGCGCCGAGGCTCTCGCTGACAGTGAAGTTGTTCAGCGCGGAGCTGCCGGCACCCGCGGGACGGGGTGGCAGCGGGCGGCGGAGGCAGTGGGGCGGGCGGCGCCACGCTCAGCCACGTGCTGATCCTGGACTTGATATCAAAACGAGGCAAATAGGTTACAGTATTCCAGTTCAGAACCAGATATGTAGGCCTTTCAAGTACCTGGCAACGAGACAGGGTGTCATGTGTTTCCAGTGAAGAAGAGGATGAGAAAGCGCATTTAAATGCAAAGATGCCGTAGCATTGTCGGTCGGAGACGGCACTGCCTGCAGCGGGACCGGCATGGCAAAGAGGGCGGGGGCACTGCGCAGTCCGCAACTCTGTGAAGCCGATGACATGAACAAATGAGAGTTTTGAATAAGTCGGTAATGATATTCCCAGCTCCGCGATTGTTTGTTTGGTAGCTGTATGTCATTGCCCATGGCCGTTGCATGAGAACTGCACAGCACGCCTTGCAATCTGACTCCTCCTCTCCATGTTGTTGATGGTAGCAATGTGCACATGCCCCGCTGACCCAGTTGCGAACAGGTGCACATGTCACGCCCTGGCCTCACCTTGTACGTACATACATACATGCACACATGCGTACATACATACAGACAAATGCATACAACAAATACACACGCGCATGTATGCATACATATATACATGCATATAAACATGGATACACACATGCACACATACATACATACATGAATTCATATATGCATACATACACGCATTCGCTGTTAAGTTTCCTTCAGCTCTTGTCGCGGCAAAGGCCCTGGCCCTTTGTGTTCAGGTGATGAGCTTTGCCCCCTTGGAAAGCGGGTTGTTCAGAGAAAAACCATCAACTACCCGCCATGACCGGTAAACACACAAACATCGCATGTTGTTCAGGAATGTATAGAGGTTCATGTATGCTCATGCCCATGAAAGTTTAACAAAGTAACGTAGTTGCGTAGTTACTTGGTATTTGACTACGCATGGAGGACCAGTGCTATTTGTTGGAGGGACCAGTGCCATTTGTTGGAGGGACCAGTGCCATTTGTTGGAGGGACCAGTGCCATCCGTTGGAGGGACCAGTGCCATTTGTTGACTGATTTATCGACCCGTGGGGTCATACTAATACGGCTGTTGTCATACCGACTAAACCAGTGATAACTGCGCCATCTTTTTCCTGCAACATCTACCCGGTGTCCTCGTGGCGTGGGGCTGAAGCGCGGTGGGGAGTTGGTGCAAGTTTGCTGCGGAAGTTATAATCCGAGCCCGGCATTTCACCCCCTCTTATCGGCGAACTTGCTGACATATCGGTTTCCCTATGCTCTTGTGTCG
Source organism: Pollicipes pollicipes (assembly GCF_011947565.3). Classification (NCBI taxonomy): domain Eukaryota; kingdom Metazoa; phylum Arthropoda; class Thecostraca; order Pollicipedomorpha; family Pollicipedidae; genus Pollicipes; species Pollicipes pollicipes. The sequence goes on along the minus strand of NW_023596818.1, from coordinate 1,732,711 downwards.
AAGCGACAACACCTTTGCCTTTGTTGCGCCCAACTATTTTGCTCACGTGTCTCATATCGCGTCAGCGCTGCACCTATGGTCGGCTCCGCACAGTTTTGTGTGCGGGGTGGATCGCTGCATCTTGTGTCAACTTTCCGCACTGTACAATCCTCCACAATACTGACTACAGATGTGCGGAGGAGAGCAGACGGTGTCAGGGTCGAAGTCTGTGGGTGGAAATCAAATATGTAGCTGCGAAATGCATGCATTGTCCTTGAATGGTATACAATATTTCGATTATGACTTGGCTACGACAAAATCACCAGAGAAGTGGTGCTGGAGATGCCAGAGCCATTTAGATTATGATCTTCTTTGCGGCCAACTTGTTTTTGCTACGTGTTGTGTCGTACTCTTCCCAGTTCTCCGCTTCCGCTCTACACTTAAAAGGCATGTGTCTAGCAGCCGAATTTACTCAGGTTTCGACCCCGATAGGCCTCGTAGTCTTTCATCTCTAGATGGCAAAAACGTACGTACGATGGACCGAAAGAGAACCCAAAACAAGATCCTTGACGCTGCAGGACCTTTGGTGACAGATGGAACACCATCAGGAAAGCTGCCGATAGCTATGGTAATCATTTAAGTACACTGGCGTCGCTGCCACATAGACGGAGAGCACGCCCCTGAAGCTTCCGGATGCCGACCCGTACGTCAAATTATGTTGTGACGAGACGGCTGGCTAGACTTCTGCATGGCTGTTGTGTGAGCAATGCGTTGAGATCAATGACAATTTTAGTCTCTGATATGATTGACATCAGGAAATTTTGAGTGGAACCACGAGGACCAGGTGAGATCATGAGAGATTTAATTATCCTATCTGGTGCATATTGAGTGATGCATTCCTTTGTCATTTTGTAAAATGGGTTGCATGTCTGTGCTGTTTAAAAACACATAATCTCCATTCTTCATGCCAATTTTGAGTGGCTTTTCTTGTGGTGAGATGGAGAAACAGATAAGATGCGGAAAAGCTGGCAGCAAATCGACGCGCAAATGAGAAATAACCTGATTCGTCTTTTATGCCTAACGCAGAAGATGAGCTTTCAGTAGAACCTTCAACTGTAATGTGAGACGAAACGACTTGGGCTGACGTCTGGAGCCAGTGGAGGCTTGGGGAGCTTTTGGCCGTTTTTTGCAGTGAAGCACCCTTCGTTTTTTTTCTTCCCGAACACGACAATGGCGGCGACCATTGTCACAGTTTGCAAATCTGAGGTACACTTCCTCTTATCCTGGATGCTGCTACGAAGTTTTAATTTTAGTGTGCTGTCATAAAAAGTTCTTCGAAATATAGTTGCGTCCATAGAATGCTGTATAATACACATCTTCTACAGTTCGCAATGTTTTTTCTCAACACTGCAACATCCGCAACGGCTTCACGGAATACCTGGCTCTTTTTCACCTTTATGTTCAAGAAAATCAGGGAACATGCGGTAGTTAAGGGCACCACGAGAAAGGTTCCGGTACAACATTTGTGTGATATCCATTTCAAATGCCTCGCTATGAAACAAGGAATGTCATAACCATTTCAACGCTGATAATTTTAACAGTATGTGCACATATCCAAGTGTGCACCCACAATGCTTCGGATGGAAGTATCCTCAAGTATTCGGGGAGGGGGAGGGCATGGCAAAAGTCCCTCCCGAAGCGAAGTTCGGGAAACCGCTCGTCCATTGAGGGTACCCCTTATTGTCCGTGGGTGATGGTGTCAGAGACGACCTATGCTGCCACGGCTGCCACCTGGCGTAAACTGCGAGCGTACTCCAGCGCCACCTACCAGGCGTCATACTGGATGCCGCAGAAGCCGGCGTTGGTTCTCACGCAGATGGCGTACCGCTGCGAGGCCAGGTGAGGCCCGGCTTCGTTCGTGTCGAACGAGAACGACTTGATGGTGCCAGTCGAGTTGGTGTAGTACTGCAGGCATCCCGCGGGAGCTGCACGCCAAAAGGAGATAATACTCAGGATGTTCTACCATGGTGACATCTATCACACAGCACCACGCCTCATGTTGTGGATGTAAGATATAAAGTGCTATGGAATGAAACAACCTTTTAAGATGTCTGTAAGTCAAAGCAGCAACGATTGCGGACACAAAAACAGCACACGGCAATACTGACAGATTTCGTTAATCCGCGAAATATCACTAAAAGCGACCAGTGTCTGAATCGCTCTTTGGGAGGCCAACTAGGTCAATGATACCGACCTGGCCGCATAAGCATACCACGAAAGTAGATTCCGCAATCATCACTGCGAAACACTTTTTGAGCAGAGCTGTTTCAAGGCGTCAACACCGCATGATCATGAAAGCACCTCAAACGCACGGTGTCGTGCTAATACTCCAGGACCCGTCGGGTCACGAGCCCCAGCATCCTCACCCCTCGCCGGGTTGTCGCAAGCGATCTGTGAGACCCTCACTCTCCAATCCCTAGCGGTCGTCTCTGTGCCGGACGTGGTGGCCTGCAGCGTGAGCTGGCTCCCCGACCCTGGGCTGACGTCCACGTACACTGCAACAGGCGCAATGCGTCATCGGCCCCGATGCGGCACGCACGAGAGACGAGTCAACCGAGTCAACCGAGTCAACACGAGCTCACGGAAGCCATTGTCTCCCTGCCTGTACATATTCCTTTGCACTCGTCTGGAAGCCTCCTCTACGTACATCTGCATATGTCCTGGCGGTCTGCCAATCTTTAATGCGTTTTGCCGACTCCGAAATTCTTCGGTCTAAGTGCACACACGCCGCATGCTCATCCGTATGGACAGTGCGAGTCAAATTGTGTTTGTTTCTGTCCCCCGGATAATCACCTTCACATGTAGTCGGATGTGAGTGACTGTGGAGCTCAGAACAATGGGAAAATGGCGAGGTTCCGGTTCGTAGCTCCTTACAGACAAAGCCAAAACTCGACGCATGGGGTACCCTTCTGTCCATGCCCGGCAGGGAGCCAATCAGGCAGCTCTTTTTCACTGTCTTGTGTCAGGACCCGCCCTGCCGTGGAGAGTGGATCTCCAGCGTTCCCTCCCGGGCGCCTGTTCGTGCAGCCACGGTCAGGGGCGGTCACGTGACCCCCTGCCCCGCAGAGGTCTCAGGAGCGTCACGGTTTTCGGCGCGAGAGCCTCCCGCGATGGCAAGATTGCTGGACAACAATGGGCCGCCCTCCCACCGCTGTCTCGGTCCGCTAGCGGCCCGGTAACGACCCGGAAGCGGTCAGCCCGCGGGGCTCGACCCACATCAGCGCCAGGGCGATGGTAGCCAGGGACTTAAGAGGAAACAGACCGCATTGCCCGACTTTGAAAAGACGTAGACACGGGTTAGGCGCATTGCGGTGCGAAAGGCTTATGCTACAGGTTTTAACGAGTTCATGACGGAAGTAGCTGAATTGAGCGCAACGCCGTGATTGAGATTCTCGTACAATGCCGAACATTTTTAGACGCCCTCAGGTTTTTCGTAATGAGTGGCGAAGACAAATGGTCCGGAACAAACAAGGCCGTAGTCTTCCTATGACAGATCCACTTCAGTGCGTGGCAGTTCGGGTATCAAACTCAAACCCTGTTTGTTGCCAGCCACATTTCACGACTTCACATTCGCATCTGTACCTGAAGCGGGCGTAGGAAATTTTTACTTTCCTATTCGTTTAGGGCCACATTTAACGTGGGAGGGGGACCGGGTCAGAATGATACATGAGATCGCACGACTTTGTGGCATGCGAGGATGCAAATACGTAATGCACCTTGATCGGTGTGTGGCAGGGCATTTAGTGCTCAGTGCGCGCGTCCTTCCGCAGTGAAGGCGCGGCCAGGATTTTCTTAAGGGGGAGGGGATACTCCTATTGCCAATTCTTATACACCACATTATTCACGCGCCAAATCTACACTTAAAACCTCATGTTAGTCACAATAACCGTTACGTCTACCGCAAAAACTCACGCAGGCATTGTTTATATACGAGATCTCTTCTATCACAAGGACTTAACCGCGATATCAGTGTTACACGAAAAAACATTACTTCCTGAAACACTTTTACAGTCTTTACGTACACGCAGCCTTAGTTCTACTGCTGACACTCAGCGGTTGAGTGCAAACTGCGTGGACAGCTGGCGGTAATTTAGGGAAAATTTGCAGGTTAAGAGGGAGCCCCTGATGGTAATATGGTAATTAAAAGGTTGTGGTGACCATACAAAAAATCGGCTTCTTGCTGCACTGCTTTATTTTTCGATTAATCGTGTAATTAATTTTGATGTAATCAAAACTTGTAATCTGGCATTAAAATTCCAACGTCAGGGATAACTTTTGAAGTATTAGCTTTGTGGTGTAGCACTGGGGCGTCATATGACTCATTGCAGTAGAAGTGATGTCGCATTGAAGTGGGTGCCAGGTCAGGATTGTATTTTCGTATCCAGTTGGGGATCCCACTCATCTCCTCATCTGTAGTAGTTGTGTGTATAGGTGTAGGTATAGGTATAGGTGTATAGGTGTGTGTTTGGGGGTGTGTGTGGGGGGGGGTGTTTGTGTGTGTGTGTGTGGGTGTGTAATAGGTGGTAAAGGTGTGTCCCATTCGCAACAAACGGTGGGGTGTCCGTATTTGGGGGAGGTTTTTAGTTGTTTTCCCCTACTCTGCCACCAAACTTGTATTCATTTCCTTTTCTGTGTTGACGTATCGCACTAATATCAAGCGTAACTCGTGGTAGAACTAATAGTGCTTATGAATTAGAATCGTACAAGTCTTCTCTAAAGAAGCAGTGACGGTTCTTTGCTTTGGCAGTATAACTTTTACCGCGTAGCATTCATGTCGTGTATTAATTTTGTGGTGGAAGTAATGCTGAGTATAACTGAAGACCGTACAAGTCTTTGCTGCTGAAGTAATGACAGGTATATGTTTTTGAAGTAGATATTTTGCCGTGGGCTCTCGTGTGGTGCATGAATCTGTAGTGGAAGCAATGCTTCGACTAAGCAAAGTCTGTCGAAGTTTTTTCGGTTGAAGTAATGTCGCGTAGGACTAATGCCACATCCCTGCTGTCAGTGGGGATTTTATCGTAGCACTATGTCATCACACCGGGCGTTTAGTGTTTAGTGCATGCATCCTTCTTACGCAGGGGTGCATCCAAGATTTTCTTCAGGAGGGGTGGGGGGGGGGGGGCGGAGGGCAGAGCTCGGTGAGTTCATGTCACGTCAATTTTTTGCGTTTTGATGGGAATATGCATGGTGAAAAGCGAAAGAAATCAGGAACAAGAGGGAGGGGTCGTTATCATTTGGGTAATTTCATACTGTTTAGCGTATTCTCATCAAGACAGTGCAGTGCTATTAGTTAACCACGGTGAGCTCGGTAACTAGAGGACCAACACCTAACACTGAAAGAAACACACACACACACGTAAGCAATGGGAATGCAACTATACGAATACTTTTGAGCTAACACAATATCGTCGCACCAAATATTCACGATGCAACATAGCACTAGCCTGGGAGCATCAAAATAACATCATAACCCTATAAAAACCAAGTTTAACGCTCATCCTTGACGCCGGCAGCTGCGCCACGGCGGCCCGCGCACGAGCGGGTTATGTGCAGCTACTGACTGTGCTGGCCTCCGTTGACGCCACAGATGACGGGCGGCTGAGAGGACGCGGCGCCGATCACCGTGAACTGGTCCTGACGACATACGCCGTTAGCGTCCGGTGAGGCCAGGCTCAGCTGGTCAAAGTCGAGCCGCATCTGGCAGATATTCTCGTTGATCTTGCTCACGGTCAGCCTGAGGGAAACAAACCCCACGGTCTCTCATGATCTAAAATCGGACTGGGCCGACTGGTATGGCAGGCCGGATGAACAAAGCAATTCACGAGGAAGTCGATATCCGGCGTAACCTGTCGCGGTGTGGTCAGGTGACGCGACGCGGTGCTGAGGAGACGAACCTTTTCGCTCGATGAGTGCTCACGACGTACTGTATTGTCAATCGACAGTACGTGAGGAGCCTGTTAGCGATTCGTGACCCACTAAACCGTCAGTGAACGGGGTGTGAGAGTGGAGTGACAAATTTTGAAAGAAACGTTCCACCGTCTATGCAGCCTCGAAGTGGTAAGCTGTTTTCCGATCATGTGATGATTCCTCTGTCATTTGAAAGCAGCATTTGTTCATGGACTCGTAGAACAGGTGAGCTTCGCCACATACTAAACGATCTGATCTCGAGCATGTTCTGTTCGTCCACGACTGAAGCTGTTATGCTGACATTATTGGCAACCGTGACGAAATAAAGCAAATGATGAGAATATACTGTTATGTGCCGTGCACTTTTAGCCAGCGGTAACGAGAAGATCTCACACAAGTGACACTAGCAGGAATTGTGCAAAAAATAAATCGGGTAAATCATGGATCCTGAATAATACTGCATACCAAAAACGAAAAGAATCGTTTTTTCCCGCACTACAACGTCGTTGAATCAGTTTATATATTGAAGGTCGTCAACTCATCATGAAAACTTAAACTAATAATACCGAGGGTATGCATTCATCTCCCATTCCCCTTCTCTTAGAGCATTCAAACTGTAGCTTGTGAATTTACCTTGTCCTGACATAAATCAATAAACCAAACTTCAATCCTAAGCGACAATAACTGCCCTCCACTTTTGTTGCCTTTGCGTCTTCCCCTAAAGTTACAGGCAAAAAACTCTCTTAAACAAGATGTCAACGTCAAACTCTCTTAAACAAGATAAAAAACCCAAAACAAGATGTCAACGCTCCAAAAATGAACTGCGATAACATGGCTGCTCTGTGTGAGCATAATACTTTACTCTTTATTTCACCTTCTTACATACTTCCTCACTTTATTATACTTACCTCTATTTACTCTTACGTGAAACCTTAGAAAGCTTTCAGCAATTCTGAAGGGGAATATCGTTAGCCAATCATTAAGGCACTCATGAGACGTAACTTTAACGACGTTTCAACAAATGTTCAAAGAGGCGTGACAATCGATTTAGCTGACGATGCTTGATGGCAAAAGTTCCAACTATTATTTATGGTGAACGCAGAAAGCCACATCACTAAAATGTATTCCTACTTACTAGCTCTGAACTTTAGCCGTAGAGCCAGATGAAGCGTGAATAGCAGCTCTTTGGCTTGTGAGGAGTATCGCGAGTGCGTGAGATAGACCAATATTCACGGCCTGTTCTGAGACATTCCAAACATACTTGATCCCAGAAATGTGGACCGGGGCGGGGGGCGGAACCTTGTTCAGAAGGAGTTCTACACAGGGGCATAGTTTCGCAAAATGAGCTGGGGGTGGGGTGGGGTTGGCTGAACAGTGAAAATGGCTCAACCCACCCCCAAAATCTGCCAACAAACAGGTTTTTCCCCGATTTGCTCCATTTTCTTCTAAGGTTGTAGGAGGGTGGTAAAGCCGCCCCCCCCCCGCCCCCCACTGAAAAGGAAACTACACCCCTGGCTCCACATCTCGACGTCCTCAGATCGAGATGTAGAGCAGCTTACCCAAGACCTCCACCATTGTACTTACGTCAGAGGTGTCACTTTCTAGAATCGGTGGAAGGAGAGCTGAACCGGTATGATTTACCTAACCTACCCCTAAAACTTCAGTTCTTCCGGATTCCCAACACTTTCCCGCTAGCAAAAAATTGACTCATTAAAACACGATGACAAAAGGCAAAAGGATGAGGGCAAACCAAATGAGGCCTGCTCACAGGGGTAGGGAAGGGGGGGGTCCTAAGCATTGTCGTATTCAAGGGAGAAGAACACCGAGGGCACGTGCCCTCTTATCAAAATGTCATATTCATCATGTCCAATTCGATATATTCGGCAATCAAAATATTCAGAATGGGCTCCTTCTGATTATCTAGCAAACGGTCCCGCTATCTTTAAACATGGCCAAGTTTTCCCGAAAAGGGCCTCCTGATGCATAGAGGAGAATTCTAGTCAGAACAAGATGCCTCCGATGCACAAAGAAGGCCTCCAAATCTGGCCAAGGGGCCTCGTTATCCCAAAACAGGGCATCCTCATTCCGAGCCGGGGCCATCTGATGCGTAGAAGGAGCCTCTTGTTCCAGAGACGTGACCTTCTGAATACAGAAAGAGTCGCCTAGGCCAGAATAGGGGCCTCTTAATTGGTAACGTGGGCCTTCCGAGCCTGCGGAGGGGCCTCCTTAAGGTAAAAATGGATATTCTTATCTAGAGAACGGACTACCTTATTCATAAAAGCGGTCTCATGAAACAGGCAACGGGCATGTCAATTTTGAAAAGGCTCTTCCTAGCCCCATTTATTGTTCTCTGTCTCGGTTAAAGGGACCTCCTTAATCTGAATTTTGGTAACGTATGGTTACGTACAATGGCTTAGCTTGGGAAAAGGGCTTCCAAAAATGTTGAAAGGGCAAAAACATACCCTTGCCTCCCCTGCCTGCCGAGAGAGGGGTCAGCTACCTCTCTGCCCCCCCCCCCCTTGCTGCATCGCCCCTGTATCGGCCGGTGCCACTCAGTTTCCAAATCATGTCCGTCCATTGGACAAAAACCTCAGTGTCCAACTAATGCGCGCGTGAAAACGGCTATTCAGTATTTGTCAGATACTATGCGGTAAAAAAAGAACGGGAAAACTTGTAGTAGTACGTTCAGATACCTGGATATCAACACTTAGGGAAATCGTCCGCGGGAGCAATGGGACGGGAGGGGAAGGCCGAGATCACCATTGGGAGAAGGTTCGGTCGCCCCGAAAGCCGATAAAGCGACGCCCCGACTTAAGTATAAGGACCGTAGACCCGTACCGCGAATTCAGCGCCTGCACTAAACGCTAACGCCATTGTTGCCAGATGACTAGCGTAGTAAACCGCTTTTTTGATGTTGTTTATTTCAGCTGCACCTTATTATGTATTTCAGGTCGATAATTTTCCAGAAGTCTACCGCGTGAACTGGCCTTTCTTGCGCACCTGGCCCAGCTGACATTCAAGGTTGGGGCCGGCCGAGAAGCTGACGGCGAGCTGTTCAGAAGACTGCGCGCTGCTTGTAAGCGCAAGCGCCATTGCACAAAACACACGCGCGCAAGCGAAAGCCGTCACTTCCTTTCATGCGCAACGAACTATATTGGGGAAGTCCGAACCGCTCTGAACCGCTGTTAACTGAGCGCGTCGAGGCTGACATTCCGGCATGAAATTCGACGGCGGCGACGTGGCTTTAGTTTAGCGGCGTGGTCGCCGCTAGACCAAAGCCACGCGGTGCGGCAAAGCGTGGCGTGACGTCACTAGCCTGTCGCGGGTCGACAGCGCCGGAGCGCCGGGCGGCGGATGAAAGTGGCCGCGTTTGCGCAGCGTGTCGCCTGCCCTGTGTGCGTGACGACCTGGAAGGATTGCAGCGCAGGTCGCGCGCCGTGACGCACGCACGCTGAGCGAAACACGTCCGGGTGACGCAAGCGGCGCAGGCGGCGCGCGACGCAGCGCGGCCGGGGGCACGGCGGTCGCTGGTTTGCCGCGGGCGTGCTGCGCGGCGTAGGATTGTCGCCTCAGTGAGGGAGTGAACAGCACACCAGTTTACGTCCTCTTGAAACAAGCGGCGGATGCGGTGTGTTTGAGGCCCGTCACCACGTGGGTTCGATTCCCACTTACGGTGTCGTATTTTCGTAAAAGGTGGCGAGACCACGGACGCTTGCGGCAGAACTTTGCAGAATTATTTCAGAACTCGCACCATCTGCATAGCGGGGTTTTGTTTAGGCAAGAGGCTATGCTTGTCACGATTTTTATACCAACGCCGCCCAAGCAAGTAATGCACGTGACCAGGTTTCTTTCTAAAATTAAAGTTTCTCGGGCTTAAAAGACCAAATGAGTTGCTTCGCAAAGTAATTGTTGCATTTCACACATCGTGAAAAGGGCAATTGCTGCGGTGCTTGACGTGATGGGTTGCGTGGGCAAGTGCAAATGCTTGACGTGATGGGTTGCGTAGAAGGAATTAGCAGCTAAAATTATATTGCGCACACGCACGATCGAAATCAGGTTGGCCAAATTTAACTCCGTAGAGATATCATGTTTGGAAAACAACGTAAGAACGTCGTAGCTTGGTAACGATGCGCCATTCCAGCCACCGCCCCCACCCTCACTTCCCCACACTCCTCTGGCAACTACTCACGATTTGGTTTTCACTCTCCTGCTCTGTCAGAGCTCTGTCAGAAATCCACATTATAGCTAGGGGCGGTTACTGCCCTGTCAGGGGTCACGTCTCTAGGCAGTGCGCCGCTCTCCACAGCTGGCCACCGCAACCCCACAGCGACGTACCTGCAGTTGAAGGGCGACGTCAGGTTCCCCGGGCCGCGGAAGACGGTGTTGTTGCGGCTGATCGCCTCGCCGCAGCCGGCGGAGACTGTGGGCACCACCACCAATCACACTACGGCAACGGCGGTCCGTGCAAGTCGTCCACCAATCAGCGGCATGACATGGTCGATGTCACGGCTGATTGGCCAATGGCGAGTTGTGTACATTGCGGTTCGCTTTCTTGCTCTCGAAGGCGAGCTGGGTGCACTGGTTAAGTCAACTTTCTCTCATGGTTTATTGCGCCTTGAGCCGAGTTCGTGAATGATGGACAGAGAAACCTACGGTAGTCAGAACCGGATTGCGAACACGTTCTGTTCGAAACATTTCAAAACGTGAGCATGGAGCTTGCATATTCTATTTGCCGATGACAATGGATTCATCAAATCAGGGGCTATTCTCACATTCGTCAAAATGTGCATGAGTGCATATGACATGGTGGCGGATAGGCTACGCTGAGATAAGGGCGGAATAGAAGGATGGAAGAAGGCTGTCGAAAGGGCCGTACTCTTTGGTTCGATTGGGGAGGAGAAGAGAGGAGGGGGGGGGGGGGGGGCAAAACCAATGGATCGTCACCAAAACATTCAGGGCATATGCTAAGGAACTTTCACACGAGAAGCAAACCCTGTGACCTGGGGCGGGGGACTAACCAACGACTAAGATTACCCAATTTTAGGCAGCTGAGTAGTTTGTCTGTCGAATGCTATCGCGGTTCGGATTGTTTCAACTGTACACCAAAAACAGTTAAACCAAGCTCGCATATGAAACAGAACAATTGCTTCAAAGTTTCTGCATGTCAAGAGCGGACAAAATCCTTCACCTACACCTGACCTTTACGTCTAGCCTGGGTCATCAAGCTTGCTTCCCCAGCGGAAGCTCTTTGATTATGTTTTTTTTCAAAATTACACGACTAGAAAAAACATTTGACCGACAGGGTGGTATTCGCCCCCATAGTTTGTTTGCCACAGTAACCAGCAAACATCGATGCCTTAGCTTCTGAGACAAACTCGTGCAATGTATTGGCGTTAACGGAGTGATATCACCGTATTGGTTACAGCACAAGTAGTTACAAACAAATAGTACAGAATAGTCACTCCGAGCAGGTAGTAGACCAAAGTTCCTAATTTCACACTCCATTCTTTTTTTTGTGCGCACCATCTATTGACCAGCAAGCTTCATTTGTTATTGTTAAGGAAATTGGACTGGTGGTTTAAGCACACAAAGACGCTGCCGAAACGGCAAAATGCACTTTTGACGAACTTAATGTGGCCATTTAAACACCTTTCGCAGGAAAAAGTCCCACTCATCTGAGTATTCCATAGGTAGGGCATTTGCCTTTCCCGCCCCTGCTGCCGTCCCTAGGTAAAGCATCGCACAGAAAGGGCTTGGGAGAGGTATGACAGATGATATGTGCATCAGAGGCTCGTTAGTCACTGAAGCACAGAGCCAGACCCGTCAAGCGGCCAGGGCCTGGGATAAAGCCCTGTGGGAGCCGATGAAAATATGAAATAGAGATAGCACAGCACTGGTGGAGACGGCTTTCTGTGTTTCATTTCATTGGAGCCCGTTTCCTTGCGGTCTTTGAAACTGCTCGGTGTAACTTAAATGGAGTAACGTTACCTTCTTTCCAAGTTGGTTGCGTGGAATTAGGATTGCCTTTTGGTCGCTTATATTTGTGAATATCGCACATTAAGGGAAAACAAGCTGGATAATTTCACCTTCTGCACAGCATCAAAGTAAAACACGTTTCGTTCCGGGGAAGGTCAAGGTACGCTCGTGTATTTGCTTCCCTCCAGAAAAATATTCGTACATTAGTAATGTCGTGTCAAACGCGGAGACGTATGGCGGCAAATTCCGCTCATTAGTGTATCATCTGCATGCAACTAGTTCGACAGGTGCACCAGTGTCACTGTGGCTAAAGGGGAAGGGAAGTGTGCTCATCAAGCGTGGAGAAAAGAATAGCTGCCTTATGCAAGACGTACTAAAAGTAATAGAGCCATTTAACTGACTTACGACATTTTGTGGATTGTTCTGACAAAAAAGGACACAGGTATGGCCGTCATTGTACTTCCGTGCCATCTGGACTTTGGAAGTCCCATTCCAAGCTGCCAGGGGTTTTGCGGTCACGGATGCGCATTCGACTGAATATGCGCCTGCGGTCACGGACGGCACGTGCGGCCCGCGCCTCCAGTCAGTGTTCATCAGCGTAACCACAAGAAACAAGTGGCTGCACGCCCCCCCCCCCTCTCCTCCCCCATTTTTGGAGTGCTCAGTTTTAACCCTTAACTTTCGGCGTCGTGTGCGCGTTTTTCTCGTCCTTCGCGTTCAAAACACTCCTTCGGGTCGATTAGTGCCAACAGATCGTAACCTAATCTCCCCTCTTTCTCTCACGCCCGCCAAATCTGGGTGGTGACTACAGCTACGGCGGCGTGAGGTGGTCCCTGCGACGGTACTCACAGACACAGCAGACGCCGTAGCCCTCTGCGCACGAGCCCCGCGCGCTGCCACCGGCCTGCGAACACTCGTCGGGCAGGTAGCAGGTGCCGTTGGTGCCCTCTTCGTTGCTCACGCACTCCGTGTTCGGAAATCGAATCACCTGAAACACGTTGAAAACTGGCCGCCGAACGGCCGCCGTAAACCGAGTCAGGTATGGGATGGACTGTGACAGTTCCTTTTCATCTCACTGACCGTCGCCCTAACCCTCCTCTGTCCAGTAATTTAGTCACGTTCACCAACCAGCCGTACTGCACCTCTAGCATATGTATATCACTGGAAAAGAATCTGCCGCGGGCCATCCCAACAGCAGTATACTCACATCTCGCCTTCTTCGCTGCTGCGGTGTAGTTCTGTTCGACCTCGGTCGTGGGCAGATTTGGCAAGCGAGAGCGCGCGCGCCGGTCGGCCGCTGTCGACGGCTGGGCCGGAGAAGCCGCGGCCGTGCTGCCCCACGCTGTCCCGGGTCCCGCCGCCGCCGCTGCCGCCAGACACGCGGCGGCCGCCGCCGCCGCCAGCACCGCCGCCGCCCTGGTCGTCATAGGGAAGGCGATCTGAGCGGGGAGGCGACTGGTGCTGCTGGTCGGCCCCCACAGAGGGTAGTGAGGTGCACGCATGGGCCGACCCGGCCCACTTTCGGTAAATGGTGCTGCAGATGAAAGGCGCCGTCACGCTTTTCGGTCGAGTCGGCGCGCGGCGCGTGCTCGTCCACTTCCTCAAGGGGCGGAGTCAGACGCGACGCTTGAGGACCGCCTGTGACGCAGCAGCGGGCCGTGAAAGAGGAGGCGAGCACGCGAGATGGAAAAGCATGTCTTCTTTTGCTAGTCTCGCGCATGAAATTAAATTGTACTACATTTTTTCTCCATTCCTTGAAACTCAAGCGGCTGTTTTCAGGTTTCTACCGCGCGGCGCATCATGGTAAACCGTGGATACGCGGCAGCTTGCGTTGATGGCGACTTGGGGTGAGGTGCAGGCGTACGAAAACGTGACAAGCCGTGACATAATACCGCTCATCACGTAATTCGAATGCATGGAGCTGGCGCACTAGAAAGTGGTATCTCCTGCAGGTGGGGCGGAACCCGAAGCGTCACACAAAACAAGATTAGAAAGGTTCACACCCTGTGCTCTCTATTGAAACTAATGCGGCCGGCCTATGACACTGCATGCCACGAATTCGCTGGAGACCATGATTATAGCCCCAGAGGGAGACGATCATACCTGACCCTACCGCGTATTTTGCCTCCCAGCTTAGCGCACGTGTTCCATGTGCATTTGGGCTGTGGGGGGACGGGGGAGTGGATTTGATTAGAACTCCAAGACCGTCATATCTCACATGCAACACTATCCTAGGTTACTGTAGCTGACGAAGTGTATGTAGAGGCGGCAGCCTCGTCGAGCTGAACACCATTCCTTGTGTTGAGCGAGCATCCCGTCACCCGCTGCCGCTGCGGTGTTGATCGCGTTTTATTTCCCGACTGGGGCCTTTAGCAACGCGATTGGCTATCTCCAGAGCCGATCATCTGACTGAGATAACTCAAGCCGCCTCGGAGGTGCTTGCACTGAATGGTCGCAGGGCAGGCCGTTTACTTGTGAGGGCACTATTTCACTGTAGTCAGATCAGCGCAGTCATGTGGCAATGATACTGTTGTCCGAGCCCGCAATGTTTTTACCTAGGTTAGTTGAATGACGACACTGGCCGTGCCGGGCGTGTATTCGAGCCGGTTGCATGCAGGTGTTGTAGCCCGTTGGGCAATCGCCTGCTGAAACTCTCCTATAAGCCAGCTAGGTAAGTAACCTGTAAGAAGGAGAGCTGGCAGCGCCAACAACAACTGGTCAGCATAGAAGTGCAACAGTGGGAGCCGAGACGTTGCATAAAGCTTGTGCACCGAGTTAACAATGTTCCCACGGCCCCAAAAGATGCATTTCCGGGCAAGCGTTCTGCTTCGACAAGTTCCCACTGAACCAACATATGGTTGGCTTAAACAAACTGCCTGCAAAATCCTGTGGCCTTCCGGCGGTATGATAATGCGGTGGTCCCGGCAGATCCCGGAGGTTTGAGCCAACATAGGTCTGGCTTGAACGGCTGTGCAACGTAATTGGGCTGAGGTCAGCAATTTTGCTGGGAGAAACCAAAACTTATGACTTTGGGCCAATGTTCCGAAATCCGAAGTTATACCATCGTACGAGCATGCCAGGATAGATTGCTTCTAGTCATTCACCGCCAGTTGCGCGGAGTGCTTCTCCAGCTTGGTGTGTAGCTGCTTCGCTCTTTCTGCTGACCACCGAGGCATGCATGCCGCGCATACCTACAGCCCTCCCTACAATGTCACACGTGGACTGCATCTACATAATTTAGACGTGAAGCACAGAAGCACGTCAGTTTTGCTTTTGCAAAAGCCGAAACCCGTTCGCAATGGAGTACTGCGAAAATTCTCCAGAATGCCGCGATAATTTACTTCTCAACATATTTCTTCGGGACAGCTTTGTTTCCATGGCGCACTGGAATCAGCCAGTCTTACCACAATCTAGAGCCCATTTCCAATGGTAATAGATCAGCTTCTTTTCATATAAACGGTCTTCAGGACATCGTCGCAGCTGCGTCTGGTATGTCGCGCTACTTGCACTGCGGGATGATAGTAAAATTAAAAAGATCGTGCTATGCTGCTGTGAGGCCTCTAAGTCACTGGTGAGATATCGCCGCTATCGTTGTTATGCCATTGAAGTCTCCAGTGCTTGGAGGCGTCCGCATGCTGAAAAACAATTTAACGAACAACAATTGTTACTTAAAACTCCTATTACAGGCTATGAAACTTCCTGCAGCTGAATGTTGGTAACAAATTACATAACCATGAACGGGCTCGATGGCTAGACCACGCTTGGAACTCGGCTGAATGGTGCGTCCGTCTGGCTTCGCCGACATCCATTAAATTGAGCCTTCCTTCGTCACGCGCCTGGGTTTCCTCAAGCCAAAAAATAGATGATTGGAGAAAAAATAATAATTTCTCCGTATGAGTACTCCCTAAAAACTCAGCTGTCGAACTTCGCACATAGTCCAAACTCCAAATGAGTACTAAGTGTGTGAAAATATCGGTGTTGAAGGATCTTCAAAATTGCGTAGCTCTTCGGCCATTGTCTCCCATTATGCTGTAAAATGTTCAGATGTGTTGACAAGCATTTTGATGCGTCGTAACGCAAAAGAAGCCTTGCTGATTGTGAAGTCTTCTTCGTCTGCTACAATATATGGTATGCAATCAACCATGTCAAGGGTGTAGCTTAAGCTGCAGATTGTAAGCCTAGTGCAAATGGGAGACTCCAGATCGCTGCCGGACAAAACACTCGCCTCGGATTTTCAATGCAAGATATGAATCTAAGTAAAAAACAAATTTGCAAAGTTCAAAATACCCGGGAATATACCCTGGTATGATTCAGGTCATACCACGTCTGCGGATATTGACCTAATGAACTAAAATTTGTGAACTGTAGAGAGCTCGTGAAGCCCACAAATATGATTGCCAATAAACCCAAAATGAAATGCGATATTTTGGTAGTAAAATCGGACACACTTCGCAATGTCTTTGCACCGAGTGCCAGCCCGCCTCCTCTCCAGCTACCGCTCCGCGCACACGCTGCACCAGTGCAGCAAGTCTTCCTACAGCATGAGCAAAAACAGATACGTGGTCTGATTTCGAGCTCGTCACCCGTCCATTTCACCCTCCGAGGTCAGAAAAAGTAACGGGGTGGGCAACGTGCGTGAAGCGGCCCCGGTGCGAGCCGCCAGCCGTCGCGCCCCTCCCGTTAGGAGCCGACCATTTCACTGCGTATGCACTGAGGCGGGGGAAGGGGGGGGGGGGCTGGTCACTTTCGCTGAGGTCACAAGTGCGCTGGAAGTTGCGGCCGCCGGGAATATTTTCCGTGTCTGTCACACATGTTTGTGATGTATCTATGGTGAGGATGCGTTTCACCAATCCTTTTTCTAGTTTTGTTCACTTGCTTACAGTCTTTCCGTAAAAAGAGGGTTGTGGTTTGAAGTGCATGCTGTGTACACCATAGCTTATACCGGCAAATTGTGTACCATGATTGTTAAACATTTCAGGAGCCTGTAATGACGAAAAAGCTATCAGCAGCAGATATATGATGGCCAAAGTTGTTGCAACTAGCAGCAAATGGTGGGCATATCGCTTCAGATAGTGACAAGTGGTCCGGAAATACTGACACCGGCTAAGCAAGCCATCGAGGTACAGAACATTGTGGTACTGGCCGATAATGCAGGTCACCATAACGTATCACATTTGTGACTGCATTACGTGTCCGGCTACATTGCAATCGGTGAAAACAATACTTTGCGGTGACTTGGTATTTCACACGAGTTCTGTTGCTGTACACTTTTGTTGTATGTCTGGCATTATTTACCACAAATAGACAGGCATTCGTGACAGCTGCTGTATGGCAGGCAAGCAACTGTCAGTGCTCCCGGCAAACGGCTTTCGTGATCGCGTATACCTGAGGGCGAAATCAAGCTCCCCGAAGCTTCAGCCAGCCCATTTCGACAGCGAACTAGTTGTCACCAGATGTACGGGTTTTCAGTCGTTCTCGCCGGACTCCCAGGCTGGCGTTAGTAATAAAGGATCAGTTGTGCGCTTTCACATGTAATTTTCCTGCTTTGCTGGTGGCTTTCCCTCCCGCGCTTGCACCAACCGATAGCGGATTCTTACGACACCTGATAGCGGACACGGCTGACACCCACGCTACGACACGGGCTGGTGCGCTTTATTTACTTATTTGTCAGATTATTGAACATAACACGCGCTCGGGTGGCCGGCGGAATGTGACGCTCCAGGTGTGGGCCAAGTTGACTCCCGTCTGAGAGCCCAGAAAGCAGGATAGCTAGCTACGTCAGATTCACGGGCTGAGTAGGGTGTCATGTGAGCTCGTTTGTTTGGGGTTTTAGCCTGCAGGTCCTGACCGACGGGTCATCTGCGGCCAAACAAGGACAATATCTGAATCAGTGTTGGAGGCGTCCCATAGCTCCTCGCGCGACCAATTGCATAAAGTCAAAATGACAACAAAACGTAAGATCATTTGCACATTTTAAATTGAACTCATTGTCAAGAGCTACCCTAGGCGACATATTCTGCGGCTCAAAAGGCTGATCAAAACTATTTTTAGTCTAGAGATCTCCCCGGCCTTGACAAAAAAGCACAACAATCTGTTGATGTATTTGTGATGAAGGAATGCGAAATTAGCTTCAAACGCTGCGCTACTGAATATTATTTTTATTCAACAGCAATTTGATCGTAACCTCGATCTTGCCTTCATACCTCTCTACAGGCCAATGAAATTACTTGTAATCATAATTCAAATAGTAAAGGGTCCAAGAAACTCCCTCAAAATAGATAGCCTTGCTTCAAACTATGACGCCGCAATAAGCGACGTTTAAAGATATATATCATGCTCCGCATCACAAAATTGCCGATGCAATTGTCTATGGCTGTGCAGAGTTCAAGGTCACTTTGCCGTACCCTTCAGACGTTACTTCCAAAAAACAGCATGGAAGGTGCTACATCAGCACAGTACCCACAAAGTGCCACGTATTGGATGTCGGGAACTGAGAGTTTGAATACCTGGAATCAGGGGCGTACGCAAATTTCGCAATGAGGCGCAAATCTAAATTTTGTACTGAAAAAATCAGCATCCCGCAGGTTCGCAAGAGGTCCTGCATGACCTACATCAACAACGCAAGAGGTCCTGCATGACCTACATCAACAACGCAAGAGGTCCTGCATGACCTACATCAACAACGCAAGCTTTCTATACACGTGCTGTGGCGTTGATATCTCGATTTTGTACGCTCGGCTTTTCTTTGCGTGCAAACCTATCAGTACACGTAAAACAACGATAAGGGAGGGAGGGGGAGGGGGGGGGGGAGAACGTGTCCAATGCCTTCTTGAACATACGACACTTTGGAATGCTCGTGCACTTTTTTGAAGTGTGGCGTTCGTGGTAAACAGCTATCCAACCATATATTTCATAACTTATAAAAGTCACGTACTTTAAAACTGGCAACGCTCAACTTAAGAAACTGCCGCAACTGCATTCTTTGTGCCCCAATCTTGCACCTCAATGCCCCAATCTAGGCATTCTGCCATGGAGAACATGCCAACATCTGCAGACTGGTCTTCCTTGTAAAGGAATTGGTGTAAAACACACTACAGGCCCCAGCACCCAGCATTCATCTTTTCGCCCATATACATCCGAAAGGGCTCAGTGGAGCGCTAGGGGGGGGGGGACTCAAGTCAGATTGGGGAAAAGGAGAGGCTCTGCCCCCCCCCTAAGTATTTAAAGTGACTCTCCCGTTTCTCATACAAAAATCATCTAGGCGATGCCCCCGCGCACGGTAGGCCCGGCCTCACATAGAACAGATTATCTTTTGCATCAAGCTCATCTAAACTCTCCAAAGAAGTTGTAGCCGTTAACATCAAGCTTATACACCCTGACTTACTTGTTCTCTCCATCTTTCTCTTCATCCCATTCTGTCTGTGCGGGTCAATTCACGACCTCCTCCAATAAAGTCTGCCATTTCCCTCAGCCCCTCCCCCTCTCAACTTGGCTTCTTTGCAATGCTCACCACCCAGCTTGGGGCTGTATCACATCCAACACCCGCAAACATGGCAGACAGGCATTCACTTATTGCCCGGCCAACACAATCTCGCATAGTTTTATAGGCGTGCCCCAGGGGTGCAGCCAAAAGTGCATGGGCCGTCCCCTCCCGCTACCTTACGCGCACGTGTTTATTTTTAACCGTAGATGACTCCCAACAGAAGGCTAAAGATTCGCGCGATGCGTTCTCACTGAGCTCCGCTCGCCCCCTGCTCCCCTCCATTAAGAAAGGTCTGACCACGTCCCTGTCACACACGCACACCCCATGACCTCTGTGGGGGCGAACCTACCTTCTCGGGAATAGACCTGGCACCCGTCTCACCCCGTACCACCGCAGTTTTGCCAGGCGCGGCCAGCCAACTACTCTCTTTAATGACCGCCCCTCCCCCCCCCCCCCCCCCCGGCCGGACTCTGCAGAATGCCCCGACGGGTATGCGACGCGGATTCCCTCTCCCGTCTCCCGTCACAATAATGGACTGTCCAAAATATCTGTGTCTTTTTCAACCACTCTACACGCACGCTCTCAACAAAGCAAAATCCCATCGGCAAAATACATGCCTTTCAGTTTATGTAAAGCAAAACATAAGTACCCCTCCACGCACTACTAATGCATTTTCCTCGTTCGTTTTTGTGAACTCGCATTGCGAGCCTGCTGTACTCGTAGGGTAAACTGCTCCAAAGCTGGTGTGCCTCTGAACGGAGAGCGGCTCTCCCGATCCCGCCCCAATTCGAACGTGTGGCATACCAAACACCGGTCATGTCATGTCTGCGTCTGTGTCTGTGTCATGTCATGCGCAGTCCTGTTTAAATGCGACAGCGTTTCTGCTTAGGCCGGCTCTTCAGTGATCGTATCCTTATAATGTTGCACATCTACTCGGTGCTCTATAAGCTCACCCTCGCTCAGCCAGCATAACTACCTCTGGACGGCACCGACGATGGCTGTGCATTCGAAGATCCGCTATCACTCTGGCCGAAAAATTTTCAGACACAGCACCAGTTCAGCACCCGCTGGCCTTCAGCGGCGATGCAGCAGAACACATTTGGCAGCACTGGTGATTGCAATGTTTGACGCTTGAGGTTCTTTGGAATTAGATGGGGTTGATGTAATAATGCAGCTGCAATTCCTGAGCACTTTTGCGCAAGTCTTTAAAGTTGTGAAATGCAGGACGAGATTTCACAAAAATAACACCCAGGTTATTATATCTCTTTCAGCTAGTCTTGGTAGATGGTGGCAACGAGTTGATAAAGCTGCCCCCTCCCCCCCCCCCCCCCTCCAAGTGAGAGTGAGATCATCGGATTCGTTCCTCTTCGTTTTATTGCCCTTTTTACCTAATTTAACTTTAACAGACGCCAGAGGCCACCGGATGATCAAATACCTTTTGTATTTAAGCCAAGATGTCCGTGTTACAATGGCTCACTGGATCCTTTGCCAGCTGATGGAACTCGGGGGTTTGGCCGGATTGTATTTTGTTTGTTTGTTTTTTTTTTTGTTGTTTTTTTTTGCTCCACAGCGATGGGCATTGAGGACTCAGTGACCGTGGATTGTAGATCGAAACGGGATCAGAGTCGTATATTGGCATTGTCAACCCCACATTCGTGTAGGAATGCTCACCTTACCTTCAGAATTAAATAGTGAAAAAATAGATCAGATAGTGACGAGCATGCGCGCTTTCCAATCTTGGAACAGACTCGACGACCGGCGTTGCAGTCTCCGCGGACCGCACGGTGTCGGCCCACCCTCCCCAGCTAAACTAAGCGGTGGCCAATGAACGGACGAGAACGATGACGTTTCTGAAATAGGTATCTTTTAAAGCTTTAGAACGTTAATGAACATGTCTAGAAGGCAGTTCATGCGAATACTTCACCTGCACGATTTTAACACGCGCCCGGGTGGGGTGTCAAATTAATCCCCTGAGGGTTTTTCCTAAATAGTAGACAATTAAATAGTAGATCGTTTGGCGTCAAAAATTTGGATGCACCTTCTTAGGCCGCTGATCTGTGGCAGGTCAAAGTCAGGCCATGGTTTCAGTAAAGTCAATTTCTAGGGAATCGTTCAATCTGATGCAACAACGGAGAGTTAGACAAAGCTATATGTCTTCGAGATGCTTTTTTAGGCAACACAACAATTGAGTGAGCAAATTAGGTTGACCTAAGGTCAAGTATGAGAGTCAGGCCAAGTTCAAGACCAGCCGGGTTTATTACTTTTTGGCTTGCTGTGTGCGATAGTTTCTGGTGCTCATTTCGTAATCATTGATAGCAGGAACCGCATTATAATCTTCCATTGTTTTGTAAGAGGTCAGAATAGGTCATTGACCTAAGATGACCCAGGACAATATTTTTTTAGGAGCATATTGCCTAGCGTAATCTTTGTCACTTATTCAAATGCATAACTCACAGCAGTCTTGTATGACTTCGTCACCATAACCTTCAAAAGGTCAAATAAGGTCACTGACCTTAAATTAGTTTATGGCCTTTTGCTCGGAAACAGTTATCTAGGTTCTTGGGGGCAGGTAGGAGACCAATCCGAAATTTTACCCTGTTTGGCCTTGTTTGCTGCTAAGGTACCTAGGAACCTAATATTTTGATTTAAGTGAGTTCACGTGCAGAATCAGTACGCCCTGTGAATTTGGTGTCTCTATGTCTCTTAGTTCCCGAGATCTCAGGGGGGAGGCAATATGACACCCACCCGAGTGAAGGGTAGCCAGCCGACCACCTGGGCGCGTGTTAAGATTGCCAACAGGAACGGATTGGCATTCGCAGCACCGCGTCGTCGTGCTGGAATCTGGTGGAGAGCTGGAAAAGAAGAGGTCAAATTTCTATTTTCGTGTTGCTGTAACCTTTAAGCTATCCAGAAGTTAAACTCAAAATCAGACAGGTACAATAAACATCCCAGTCTAATCTTCGAACGGTGTGAATTTATTTTGAAAGGCTTTCGGAGGGATTTTTCACAAAGGTCGAGCTCGCGCGCCCGGTGTCCGTCGTCTGGTGTTATCAGCAGCGGCCAAACTCCGCTCAGTTTGATGAAAACTGCAGTCCAGGTCCATCAGTGTTTTTTTCTCCTCAGACTATGAGCACATGCCCAATTTTTAGGTAATTAGTTTTGCTAGTGATTCTTAAGAAGGGTTGACGTTCTCAGGTAACGTGGGTTGACCCTTTTCATTTCTTACCTCACTTCGATTCACTCTATCGAACAATTATCAGGCATTTACTTTTTGCCGGGTGAGGAGATATTGCTATTAGTGCGTTTGATGCTTTTGTTTTGTTGCTTTTTTGACTCAATGATATACATTTTCGCGTTTTGGCATTTTGAACAATTCATCCATGCATTATCGATCTATAGATACAAGTTTCAGATCTATATGCTAAAAACATAACGGCTTTTTAATTCGGCGTGGCAGCTCTGTAGATCTTAATTTCTTTCACTCGCCACCATATTTGTGTCCAATGGGCAGTGCGCGGATTCGATTATCTTCATATTATCTTGAATACGGTTGACGGATGAATGCCGCGTTTGTGACATGCGAGGCGAAGCACAGATTGGTGCTGCGACTAATAGTCATCATATGCGACTGATAGCCAAATCCGATCACGTTTAAAAACTCGCCAATGCGATGCCGCTGTCAAGGCGGTATTCGGGGTCCAGTGACGCCCCCTCCCCTCCGCGTAATGTTTGAGAGGCAGTACAGAAGGATGGAAGCTATCTTAACACTTGAAGTCGAAATTTTTGTTTAAGATATTCATGCATGTAATATGCAAAGAAAAGTTGCGCGGAGTACTTTCCCCGAGCATAACGGCGCTGGCCTATTTTTTCATCAGTATGGCACTTGGGAACTTGGGTATGCCGGAATGCTTTCATAAGTCGACACATTTAAATCACCGTTAGACTATGTGCAAATGCTGCCAATGCGGATCAGAGGCATCAAGTTTTAACCAAAGCAATGCAGTTTTGTACATGGATATCGTCCATTTGTCCCGACACTGACACAAAACAAGCCCCACAACGCGTGCTGGGTATTAGCCAGTTTCGGGATAAGCACAATTCTATTTTTCCGGGAATATCGACCATCTCTTCCGCACGCCCCGACCCTGATCTCCTGCGCTGGCATGGTGATGTGATGAACCCTTTCAGCTGCGAGTTGTCTTGGAGATCACCGCAATACACCACTGACCTGACTTCTATGGGGGCACCCCTTCAGGTGCCACCATAGCAAGAAGTTCGATGAACTTTGGTTGAGGGAGGGGGGTGTACCGGTCACTCATACCCGTCCCAACGGGATGTGACTCCTAAGCCACTTCCTTTCCCAGCACAGCCAAGTCGCACGGGCCGCATGTGCATCGAGGGGAGGAGGGGGGGGGGGGGGGGGAGCACCATCCTGCCGGCACCACTGCGCGTGTTAGCTGTCGCCGTGTTGTCTCATGCGGCGTTCAGATGCCCCGCAGAGTTCATGGTGATGGCATTGTCGTCTTTGTCCTTAAAACGCACCGGCGCGATGATTCCTGAGCAGTTCATGACGCTCCGAAGTGTGGATGCATTATGGAGCGGCCTCTTCTGCAAAGGCTCCCGGGAGGGGGGGGGGGAGGGGAGGGAGCGTCAAGCAAAACCAGTTGTTTTGACCTTTTAAGCCGACCGTCCAGGTAAAAGTGAGCCGCGTCCAGGAACCGGACTTACCAGCGGACACCATCCGGAAAGCTGATCAGTTGTGAAAAGTAACGGGTGAAAAGTAACGGGGTGAAAAGTAACGGGGACTTCCGGGGCATTACCTGATCATTATTGCAACGCTTTGGATCGCTTCAGGCGTTCTCATTCTCCCTTTTTGTAATGGATCTCTCACGAATGTTTTCGCTGTGATACGCGATGTGGCGTTCCTCGATGCAGCCGACGTTCAAGCGCTTAGTTTTGCCAAATGTTTTTTTAGGCGGGCTGAACGGTGAAAAGGGATTCAATGTCTCATTTTCTTCCCACGCATGAGTGGGGGAGTCCAAGTCCGAGGACTGAAGCCCCCCCCCCCCCTCAACTGAATTCTAGGGAGCAGCAACCTAGCCGACATTGTACTGAAGTGACGCTCGAAATGCCATAGGGTTTGAATGGCACACATCATTGCACTGGCGCATCGGAGCATTGGTATATTGGGCGGGAGGGGGTAGGGTCACGTGGCGCAAAGTACGTCGGTGTTGAAAGCCCGATTTCATAATGGTGCATAATCAGACCAGATTTGCCGTGAAGTCCCTGATTTGCCTTTGACGCAATGCAATACATTAACTCGGCATATTTTTGTACCGTTAAATTGACGTAAGAATGTACCTATTGACTAATGGTGCCACCGACATGCCAGTTGTAATGCTTGGCATAGCCTACTTTCATCTCTCAGTTTTAGCCCATCTTTACCTATCATAGCTCCCATCAATAATTAAGCAAATGCTAATCTCCCTGCACTATTCTTGAATTGCTTGTTTAGTAGTTTTAACATCGTTTTGCAGGGAGTGCCGTTGTTTTGCAACATTCAACGTTACAGTAAAGCTGTACGCGCCCCAGCGGATCGGCGCGGTCACCTCCGTTCACCTGTTCATGGGGGCACACCCATGGGTGTTCATGGGTGTGCCCCCGAGCAGAGCAATGCGCGATGTTTGCCTAGAGCTGCTCAAGTTTCTTTCAGGATCGTTCAGTTAGTGAAAATTTCAAAAATGGTTCGGTCATGTACGCTCACAACTTCAGAAGACCACCTGCTCTGCGCTCTGCATGAGAGTCTCCATGGGCCGTGCTGCATCGGCCCCGATGCTCGGATGAGGCGGCAACCAACGGGACGGGTGGGGGGGGGGGGGGGGAGAGAGGCACCCTTGTTCCTCTGCCCGTGCCGCGGCTTCATTGCAAAGTATGAATGCATGGATTTATGTGGTTGTAGTAAGGCTCAATGGCAACAGGTGAATGATTTTGGACGAAAACAAACACAAATGCATTTGCTTTCATCCCATGCATATGAATTAGACGTTGATGAATTTACTTGGCTAGTTTATAAGTATAAAATGTATTATTTAGCCATGTGAATCCTATATCCCATTTACCGCATTTTTGGCTCGGTCAGCACCCCTTGTCTTTCGGAAGTCGGCGGTCGTCAAATTTTGTTTTCAGTGATGGGTTCGATGGAAATATGCTGTTTGCAGCGTTTTGTGCCGTTCAGGTAGTGTACCCACATATTTCGGCGCATTGCAGAACAGTCACGATCATTCGTTTCTGTTGAAAATCCCCGCTGTAGTACACATGCATACAGCGAGCCTATCCCAATGTCTTACCAATGCATGCAGTGAGCCCATCCCAATGTCTGACCAATGCGTACAGAAAGCCCATTCCAATGCTCGCTGAGCAGACGACTGCAGGGCTGTCCTAGTGGGACGGCCCGCTTCAGACATCTGGGCTCCAGTTAGCTGCATGAGTAGGTCTAAGGACACCCCTGACTCTGGTTTCGAGTTTCACCTCATTTGACCTCAATTGCCCCGTAGGTCACGATCTAGAGATGTAAATGTTTCACACAAACGCGAGTCCACATGCTTGTTGGGAAAATAAAACTAAAAGCTGCTTTGCGCGACATTGTTTTCAGGAGAAATAAAGCTAAACAACGCCTACAACTGCATTGGGGAAAGTGAACATAACGCCTTTTATCGCATTGGTCCCATTGTCAGCATGGCGATCCTGGAATCGACCATCGTAGTCGCCTAAGTAGCTTAATTAAAATACGCCTCATGAACAGGCCTATAGAACCCTATGTATCCAGACTTCTAGTGTATCTAGCTTTCTTGGGGGATGGGGGAGGGGAAATTGTCCCTTCGTTAGCACCGCACATTCAACTGGACATCCGGGAGCGTGTTGAATATGCTTTCGTTTGTATATGAAGGGCCAGTTCGTGTTAGTGGGTCTCTGATCGCTAGGACGTTAAAATAACAAAGACCTTGAAAAACAAACGTCAAGACTGTCTCTAGGTAGCAAATTCTTCCATCTAAGAATATTACCAAGTTCATTATAGGCCAATGACCTCTACTGCTCTTTATGAAGCTAACATGAGAAACCCGCTGACGTGTTGTGTTAAGGAATCCGAAGTAAACATCGGGAGGTACCCCATAGAGCAAATTACTCAGTCGTAAAAGCTTTTGAGCTTTAACCTAGATCTAACGCTCTTAAACAACCTAAGATCAGTTTCACTATTTGTTTTCTTAGTTTAACCCTCGCCCTGATGGTGGGGGTCGATGCGACGCCCCCCCCCCCCCCCACACACACACTCCCGAGATTCTCTGAGGATACCTCTCCGGCATGTCATGCAAACGCGCCCAAATTTCCAGCAGCTGATGGGATGTCCATTGTGCGTGTTTTGACACCAGAAGCGTGTCCCGAGTTCTCTAGTTCCAAAGCAGCGGCAGTTTTTGAGGCACAATGCACGGCGATCGTGGGCGGCGGATGGTGCACGCGGATGGTGGGCGGCAGCCGATAGTGCCGCGAGGATGGTGGGCGGCAGCCGATAATGCCACACGGATGGTGGGCGGCAGCCGATAGTGCCGCGAGGCGCGCGCCGCCGGCGACATCGTTACATTAACGGAGCAATGCATCATAAAGGTATGCTCGGAACGCATCCAACTATTCGCCATTGCACCACTCAAAATCAAACCAGGACACGCCGTTCAGTTTTGGGTCGCTACGAGGCATGACCTGGCATATATGAGCATGTAAAGCTAAACATATTGCATTTCGGGAAGATTTGACCTTTGGCCTGGTACGATGGGGTCAAGCACTAACATAGTAACATAAAACTCATAACCAGTCGCGAGACTTCGTTGAGATCAATTCACTGGTGTTTTACGCCAAGCCCTAATTTGGAAAAGGCAGGAAGTCGCCTCGACTCCCCCCCCCCCGCACTTCTAATAGTCCGCTTATAAGAAGCCGTGGATTAGGGCGAGCATTAAGCCATACATTGTCTGGGAAAGCAATTAATATTTGCACGACAATGTGTAAACCTCTTAAGTCGCATTAGCTTCAAAGCTGCCCTTAGAAATGCCCCGCCGACAAGTGAGGCATATTTTTTTACCCTCTGCAGTTCAGTGACCTTTAGTCAGCTTCATTTTTCCTTTGCGTCACCAGAATGACAATATAATCATTCGCATATTCTTTACTTTTGGCATTGATACGCGAACCGCTTGAAAACCACCATAAAAAACCTTAGAACTGGGAAAATTAACCCTCACCCGGGCGCGCTTCAAAGCAGGTCATGCCCGTAAACAAACTGCCACGGCTGCAGGTCGGCGAAAAATCAGAGAATCGATGTCAGCATCGCATCGCATGACATCGCATCGCATCGCATGACTTTCCATGGGTCCGGCACCACTCTGAGGTAGTTACTGGTTTGTCAGGTCCAGCGTGAAAGTTGAATTGGCCAGTTAAGCACGGGTATATAAGCCGTATTTTGTTTTGTTGGTTCAGACGCCAGTGCAGCTTGGAGCCTCAAGCATGCGACACCTTCAAGTCGTCTGCGTCGTACTGGTAGGTGCAACTGAACCATCTCACTTTGTTCTGCTAAATACTTTGATATTACTGTACAAAAAGTTGTGGAAAATCTGTGTTCAGGCTCGAAGCGTAAATCGAAATATTCTGCTTGACCATAGCAGAATTGGCTCGCCCCCGTACTGCAACAGTTACAGGAAGTGTAAATACTGAAGCCCTCTGGAAAGACGTTATCCATGCGGCTATTCGTGCATTTCAACACACGCCTGACACCATACCCGTGAGAAACCCATCAACGCATATTCAGCGCAATTTGAGCCCTTTCAAACGTCGTGCAAACGCTTTTAAATGCTCCGTTATTTCCAACTTAGCGCAGCCTGTAAATGTGCAATGCTCTTTAATACCATACGCTCTTCATGCAATATTTTTCGGGGTTCTGTCAATGGTATTTTGTATTATAGCACCTAACAATATTTCCAATGACGCTCAGCGACATAATTCAAGGCACAAAAGACGCAACATATTTGGTTATATAAGCCAACCGCGGTTTGGTGACTTAAAATGTGCTTTGCAAATATGGGACGAGAAGATCAAACTGCTGGTCCGGTACATATGGCATGGCTTTTTAAGTAGCCATAGGTACGCGGGCATCTCAATAGCATTCGGTTCACAATTGCAAGCACTTGCCCTTCCAAGGAAGGAGGCACCAGGAACAAGGGTCTCCCACCCTAAAAGGTGATGTAATTTTCAAGTTGCGGATGAATAAGTGTCGGTAATGTAAAATTTGACGCATACAAGCAAAACAAGGAGGAAGCACAAATATCGTTTTGTTGTTTGCCTCAAAAAACATTGCTCGCGTCGACGACACGCTAATGCGCATTTTTGGAGTGTGAAACTTGTTTTGTTTCTACATAAAACAGGTAGTTTCACGTGACAGACATCGTATGTCCAATGTTTGTATCTTTACACAATAAGCTAACCCAATTTAGCTCAAATAGAACCTTTTACAGGTTCTTTAGCTCACGCTGACAAGCTCAATAATATCTGATTCTATTAGACACCTGTCCTGTCCTGACAAGCATAAGACCAGAATATTCTTTGGGGCTGGGGCCAGACATTAAATGTTTTTCAACCAGTCAATCGTCAAGTGCATAATGTCCCTGGGTATCGTCTTGGTTGAGAGCGAGGGAAACATGGTTCATGAGACGTTCCTGGCTACGTCTATTGCATTTTAAATTTGGTACAAATCAAGATCCCAGTGTAATACTTTCATGTCTAGTAATAATACGTCAAGTAAATGCAATCAAAAGGTGCACCCTGAATATTTAAAGAATACAAGATGTGTGGTTCTGCCGCCTGAATAATAAACGTCAACTTCTATGAAGGTATGCAGGTCAGTTTCAGTCTAAAAGATGGCATGTCTTTATGAAACACTACGAAATACATACTCAGCATGTGGAAACTGGCGTATCCTCACCGGACAATAGAGACATGGTCATAAGAATTGCAAAAATCCCAGCGTCGTCCACGGCCAAGTCAGACACATGCCGCTGCAGCGTTCAGGTCGCACCGAGCTCTGCTCGGCTTCCGAATCCGCGCCAGACTGGCAAGCTCACAGAGCAAACCATTAAGCCGCATGTTCGCGTGGTACCGCGGACGACGGCGGCGGGCCCGACGTGCCTCAGGCGCGGCGTCTGGGTCGTGTCCAGGTCAGAGGTCAGGCGGTGCTAACGTGCAGCAGCGGCGCCTCCCACGTCTCGCTTACCGTCCAACCACACGGAAACAACCACGTGCGGTCTGAAGTACACCCCGGAAATTGTTGAAATGTATGTGTGACGGAGCGTGCGGCGTCCTCCACAGGCGGTGTGGGCCGCGGCCGATGCCGCAGCTGCGGCGGCCAGCGAGTCAGCTGCTGATCCCGGCGCCGCGCCAGCCGCCGGCCAGGCGGCCCCTGCCAAGAGTAAGGCACGTCAGTGTCTGACCTGCCGCTTCAAAGACCTGCTCGGACTGACGGCCGACAAGGCCAAGGACGATGCACAGGCGCCCAAGCAGCACATCAAAGTCAGCCCTGGGGCAACCGTTAGGCCGGGCCAGCTGAAGCCACCGTGCAAGGTAGGGCGGGCCTCACATCCCGCACATAGGCCAGAAGGCGTTCGAACACAAACAGCAAACACGCCGACCAGTGGCGGTCGGCGTGTTCGCAATTGTAATTCGGGTGACTGCTGTAAGGGCGGCCAGTACCACGCACAAGCTCCCAAACAGTTGCTAAGCGCGTGAAGCTTTTTTTCTTAACCATCTCCCATTTTTTGGTAACCAGAAGAGAATCATCTAGTGCTCGAGCCAGGACGAAATGATCAGGAGAGGCCACGCTGGCTTTAAATGAGCCTCCTCTCCTCGTAAAGAACGAGTTGATATGCAACATCATTGAAGGCTTGAGCAATGGGGAGGGGCCACGTGTTCGTTGTTTGCGCTCCCTTCCCCACGCATTTGCCCCTGGTGACACAAACGCTGAGCTCCGCACTAGAAAACAACAACAAAGCGCATAAAAACTAAATGAGGAGACCGCACAGTGAAACCAATACTGAAAACCTGTGAGGAGAATCAAAAGCAGACACTCAAAAAAATCAGTCTACGACGTGCACTAATGCAATCCCACGACCAAGCTGCCGTCATCCATGTTACTTCATCGTAGCCATTCATTCTGTCATGGGCGGGACACTTCGCGGTCAGTTCCATGCTGGGTCTTTTCATGAATTCCTGTCGGCCCCCTAATCGTTGTGTTTCGTTGTTACAGAACCGCCGAACATGGCATGCGTCAAATACTGAGCCCGCTCATCGCACGGGTTCAAACATATGCAATCGGTTGCTGCAATGTATGCGCTGAGATGTCCATGAGGCCGTAAAATTGCAACTAACACAAACTCAAGGGCCTGATTGTCAGACAGATAGCGCTGGTTGCAACACAGTAGATAAATGTGAAAGACTTCCCCTCTTCTTCTTCTTCTGTGTGCACTGCTGAAGTTGCAACAATTGTTGGGAGATGCGACTCGTCTTCTGACCTATTCGTGATCGAAGTAGACAGAACTCATGCTGATTCACTTCCTCCTCTGCCATCAGAACGAAACCTGCGAGGAAAAGAGTGGCCGCCAAGGTCGTTTCTATGAGCCCTACGGGGACGACTATGACGGAGACCACAGCTATGACGGCGGCTATAATGATAATATTGGTGAATCACGCCATGGACATCCCTACGACCACGGCTACGATGACGGCTACGACCACGGCTACGAAGACGGCTACGGCGGAGACAACGAACCCAACAACGATGGTTACCATGACTATGGGCACTTGGGCGTCCGTGCGTTCGAAGAAGGTGGCGGAAACGAGAGACCCTACGGTGGCAGGCCCTACGGTGGAAGACCCGACGATGGCAGGCCCTACGGTGGAAGACCCGACGATGGCAGGCCCTACGGTGGAAGGCCCGATGATGGAAAGCCCCACGGCGGAAGCCTCTACGACGAAAGGCCCTACGGCGGAAGGCCCGCCGGTGAAAGGCCCTACGGCGGAAGGCCCGACGATGGAAAGCCCTACGGCGGAAGGCCCTACGACGCAAGGCCCTTCGGCGGAAGGCCCGACGGTGAAAGGCCCTACGGTGGAAGACCCGACGATGGAAAGCCCGACGGCGTAAGGCCCTATGGCGGAAGGCCCCAAGGCGGAAGGCCCCAAGGCGGAAGGCCCCAAGGCGGAAGGCCCCAAGGCGGAAGGCCCCAAGGCGGAAGGCCCCAAGGCGGAAGGCCCCAAGGCGGAAGGCCTTACGGTGGAAACCCTGACGACGAACCTTTCTACGGCGAAGGGCCACATGGAGGAAGGCCCAGCGGCGGACGACCTGGCGGTGGAAGACCAGACGGCGAACCTTTCTACGGTGAAAAGCCCCATGGAGGAAGACCCAACGGCGGACGACCTGGCGGTGGAAGACCAGACATTGGAAAGCCTCACGGCAAAAGGCCCCACGTCAATATCTACATCCCGATCGGTGAGTGTGACAGACTCCGTCCCTGCAACAGCGGGCATTGCCTGGCCGCCAAATGCGTTGACTGTGTGCACAACATACACTGTGCATATGGCTACAGCTGTGCTGCCAACGAATGTGTGCAATGCACGCTGGACAAGCACTGCCATGGCAACAAGGTATGCCACGCAAACCAGTGCGTCGGCTGTGTCTCGAGGGGACAGTGTCCTTCTGGCCATTATTGCGTAGGCAACACATGTGCTCCACTTGGAGCCGTCGGCGCCAAATGCTCCCGTAACTATGAATGCGGATACGGCAAGTGCAAGGACGGGTACTGTCAACAGTGCACAAATGACGCGCATTGCGGCAGTAAGGAGTTCTGCGGCAAAGGCGAATGCAAGCCGCTCAGGAGTGCCGGCCTCCAATGCAAGCGTGATGACAGATGCGAATCAAAGCGCTGCCTGAACAACGCCTGCACGGAGTGTTCGAACACGCTTCCGTGCCTAGACAACGAATTCTGCGACCACGGAACGTGCAAGGGCCCCAGCGACGTTGGCGCCAATTGCTGGATCTCCTCCCAATGCAAGTCGTACACCTGCAGCCGCGGCAAATGTGCCCAATGCGCGCACAACAGCGACTGTGCCGTCAACCGGTTCTGTGACAAGGGCGTTTGCCGGGTGAAGCGCCAGGTTGGCGACGATTGCTCGGACAGCGAGCAGTGCAAGTCTAAGCTATGCAATCTTCAGCAAGAGAAATGCGTCCAGTGCCGCAACTCGTGGGACTGTGGGGAGGAGTTCTGCAATGAAATGGGTGTTTGCATGGCGAAGAAAGGCAACGCAACGCAGTGTGACGTAGACTATGAATGCAGCTCTCACAAATGTGTGTCGAACAAGTGCGTAGCATGCAAGGAGAACAAGGACTGCGGCAGCGGCCGGTACTGTGACCCGGAGGGATACTGCGCGCCCCAAAGAACCTTTGGAGAAGCCTGCATCGTTAGCGACGATTGTCGGAATCCGCTCCTCTGTGGCCTGGACAGCCGCTGCGTCGAGTGCCGCACACATCTGGAGTGTGGTCACAACATGCGCTGCGACACAACGGGCAAGTGTCGCCCGAAGATATGTAGTTATGACTCCGATTGCCCAAGCGGACTTCAGTGCTTCGTTGGCATATGTGGTGAATGCGCTACAACTGCAGACTGCTCTGAAGATGAGATGTGCGATGACTATGTTTGCGTGTAAAACGGTTCTGCGCAGTCAGAAGACGGCAAATAATCTGCATAAATATCCATATAATTACGCGAGCTCCAGCTCCAGAAGTGTAATGGTGTGCGCCAGCGCCATGCCGGGAGGGTCTGCCTTGCGATCGAGGTACTTGTGAACCCGTGCTATGAGCTTGCCTCTCCACCGACGGCGGGTATTTCGATGATGACGAGTGCAGCCCAGCAGCCGCGGCTGTTGACCGCTGTCAGGCCAGCAACCAGCGCGTACCAACAGCAACCGACTATGACTGGGTCTTCTCACGCAGGCACAGGAGTGCGATGCGCAGACCCAGGAGTGTCTGTTTGCATCAGTCGCAACGGATGCTGTGTCAATATGAGCAGCTGTGAACTTAACGCGTCAGCCATCGTGGATAAGCGAGTGGTTGTGCGGGCTACTCTGAACGTCGAACAGCTAGCGGTGACTCAGGCTCCCGCAAAACATGATCAAGCCGTGGGCAGGACGAGGCGTTGAAAATCCGCAGGCGACGAACATGCCAGCATGTTAGGGAAAAGTGTGTGATAATTGTAAAAAGGTTTTAAAGACATGTCTACACGAATACACGGGAATATTTTATGTTATTTGTGTAGCCGTCCAGTATGAGCATCTGACCCATCGGCAGTGGATCCACAGATAAGTTGGAGGGATGAAGGGTGTCTTAGACACCATACTAAAACCCGGCCATCAATGTTTTGCATAGGTCAAGCACGTACCGTCATTGAACATCTATTTACCATTCACTCGCTATTTTTGTGCTGCATTTTCAGACCTGTGAGGAAAGAGGGGCGCAGGTTAACACGACATCTTTCCAATCCGCTGTTCTTCCTTTAGCGCAGCAACTCACCTAAAATTGAGAAGTTCCACGGAGATTATTCAACATTCAGTTGGCGTATCATTCCACAAGTAAAAAGAAAACTGTTGTGTCGGTGGTTGAAGCGCGCCACTTAGTATAGCGCCATTTCCATGCAGGCTGCTGGTCCACGCCTCGGGTATCTTCCACTGCATATGGCTATTGGGCTTCACTGCACCATGCTTGACAGAACACACATCTGAAGTGCTTTAGGGTGTGTGTCGATGCCTGGCTGGCATCACATTGCGTCTTCGAACCGTTACATGTCCCTCATTTAGAGGGCAGCGATTATTTGTTGCAAACAAGCACATTGAGGCAAGAATGCCGGTTATTTGGCTACCCGCAGCTGCCGACGCCGCTCGGTTTCACGGAAACCGCAACCCCGACCATGTGAGTACATTACTGTTCCCAGTCAGAGGTGGAAACCGCGGACCCCGACCATGTGAGTACATTACTGTTCCCAGTCAGAGGTGGAAACCGCGGACCCCGACCATGTGAGTACATTACTGTTCCCAGTCAGAGGTGGAAACCGCGGACCCCGACCTTGTTCCCGCTCGGGAAATGGGTCTCGAGGGCTCAGACCGACACGCAATGAACCGTTCGGTGTCGGTGGTCTTTGACCGAAATGAAGGCCCGTATTTAGTTAATGATAATATCTAAACAGGGCAAGAAAGCGGGACCAGATGTGTTGATATTACGCCCAAATCGGTAGGAACCCCATGCAATCGGTGAATTACGTTGGCAAGGGCTCGCTGCACAACAACCGTGGGAGCCCCCTCCCCCTCGGCATTAACCAATCAACAATGACTCATGTATTCGACGCCCCACCATACTCACTCCAAGCAAACACATCCGGCGGCGCCCACATTACCCCACTCATTCTTAGCCCACACACGGAGGGATCCCCCCCCCCCCCCCCTGCCAATGCCCTGACAGTGTTGTGGGCCCATCTGTGCGAGTCCTGGTTGAGCTAAGCGAAGCTTTTTTAATGCATTTAAACACCCAGTAAAACCACACACATGTCCTGTTTAAAACAAAAATATCAGGTTATTTTACCTGCTTTTCACCGATGCGGCTACTGGGCCGGCCTCGGGTGTCCGAAGCTGGACGACGACTCGTTCCCTTGCCCGCGCTCGGGTGACGGCTCTCCATTCGGACGACGCCCACCCCCCTTCCCCCCCCCCCTCCCCACGCTCATCCACAGTAGGGTTGCCCATTACTCCTCCGGCTACGCCCACCACTTGGAACTTCCCACAGCTGCGCATACGCCTGAGGCAGCACCCTGTCCAGTACAGAGACGACGCCTCTGGCGCTTCCGCGCTCTCGCCTCCCGCCTGCCGGAGTGAGCGCTGCAAGGGGCCACCCCACGGCGCGTCCCTCGGAGGCCTGGAGGTAGACAGTGCACCTGATGGGACGGTGAGGACCCTCGACGGACAGCGAGCGCCCGGCGTGACCTGCGTTTACGCCTTACGGTCTCCTCGGCCGGCGCACTCTGGAGATTCGGCCTGACCGGCCTGTCCGACGACCTGCTCCCCTGTCGCTCCCCTATGAGCGTCGATGGCGGATAGACCCAGCGGGCCGGACCTCCAAATGTCAGCCAGAACGCCTCCTGCGCCGATGCCCCCTCCTTCTTGAGGCAATAAACACCCATACATGTCAGGGTCTCGTCGGTTCCAAGCATAAATAATCCTCCTAATAGAGACCAAAAATGTCCGCTCCGAAATGCTAGGCGGTCGGTTCCGCGTTGGCCTGGGGATTTCTCCAAGCATGGAGACAAGGTCTGGTGCCGCGAATGTCAGTCAAAACACTTCTTGCGTTGGTCAGTGTCTTTGAGACAAGGAGGGGCCTCTGAATCAGCCAGAGGCCCACTGTGCTTCACACGATATTCTATGTCGGCAGGGGGCCCGAGCCGGCTAGGACCCAATTGCTGAATAGGGGCAGCGTCAAGGCCATTGGAGTCAGAGAGCATCTTGCGTTGGTCGGGCCTTCTGGCAATGCAGGAAGATATGAGAAATGACAATCAAATATTACCAAGTAAGAAAATAGAAGGGCTCGTTCAGTCAGAGGAAACCCGAGTCGAACGGTGGTCCCTCCGCTTCGTTTTGGCCAGCAGCCAACAAGCAGAACAGCGGCGTCCCTGTGCCATCGATTGGACCTTCCGTGCAGGCAATGGAATACTTGCGATCTTTTCAACGAAGAGCCCGCCATACGTCTCATCTCAAGAAAACTATAGAATCGATGGGGTCTCCCCCGGTACAGCCTGGACTTACTTTTATAATGCAACTCAAGGCAGATGTCTTCCCGACATGGCAGAAAGCGTACCAGTCTGCGCCACCCAGCGGCCGTGGGCAGAATGTATGTTTCGCACTTCCATCGCTTGGCAGTCGCGTAGCACGTGTAGCCGCAGGCGCAGCGGGACGCGCGTTTGTCCGCGTGACTCGGAGGGTGCTCATGGACGTCCTCATGAATCAAATACGTGCCGCTGTCCGTGGTAGAAACTAAAGTAAGAGAAGTTCAAGCAAAGTTGATAAAGGTATACGATGACCACAGCCAGAGAACGCATCATAATGGTGCTCAGATGCAGCTGCTTCAACGTATACACGGCAATGAAACGTTAAACCATCGGATAGAGTTAAAGGTTTTGCAGTATGAAACAAAGCGGATTGCATTGAGAGGGCCACCTACATCATTAATAACTATCAGACTGTGCCCAGTGCCAACCCCAGCAAACCTTTAGGTTTTCAAGTATGCAAAGAGGCGCCTAGCTCGAAACATTTGAGAGAGACCATTGACTCCCTCCTTCAGCACTCACGCCGTATGGCAGTATCGCACGGTCTTCTCGAGGATCACAGTCCAAGCATTTCGGGTTGTCCGATCGCATGCGTGTGTGGTCACCCTGTAAACAAACTGCCGTGACCTCTCAGCATAATTTGTGTTCGGATTTGGACTTTAGTCCCGCTCATTTGCCTCACACAGAGTCGTATCTAAAGAGATCTGAGCCTACGCCATAGGCAAAGCTCTGGAGAGATTTCCGACCAGTGCGATACCGGACAGCATAAAAGCAAAATCTGAGTATTTCGTCGACCTGCCCTCATGTCGACAGGCGCACACAATATCGTTTTCCAGTTTTTATAGTTAGCACCAAGTTATGCTCGTTAGAAATCCCACACTGCAGAATGAGATCGGCCACATTGTTATTTATGTCCATCACTTTTTTCCGCGATACTTAACACTATCGGTAATGTCAGCATTGAAGCGGGTAGAATTATGAATAGCCAATCCGAGGGACAGAGGATGATATGCATCTATGATAGCTTTCTTTTTTGACCAAAACAGCGCTAGCCATTCAGTGCATTAGCGAGCAACATTATTCACATGGATGAGACAGTAGTATTAGCCTTAGTCCTCGGAGAAAATCCGCGCAATGGAGATATGGTTGGATTGATATTTCGGCATCATGCCTTTATCGAAACAATGGCAGAAGTCAATTCAAAATTGTTTGCCGATGATCCTACTCGATTTTTCAGGTTTTTTAACAGTAGACTACAGCTTTTACAGGATACCAACATCTAGGTGATTAAATAAAGAGTGATCGCCAGTCATTGCCACGATACAGAGCCTATCTAAGAATTAAGATGCGCGAACATACGTGTACATGCAAGCGAATTCAAGCAAATAGGCATCACGCATCACGCTTCATTCAAACATGCAAGCGAGTTGAAGTGAACAGGTGTCACACATCACCCATCAATTATGCATGCAAGCGATTTTAATCGAACAGGCATCGCACATCACGCGCCAGGTACCACTTACACATGTGAACGATTTCAAGCTAGCACACATCACACAGAAAGACACAAATCACGTTCGCGCAGCCGGCCATGATGAGCGCTGCATGTTGAGACTTGGTCGCCGACTTTTTATTAGAACAGATTCACCTGTTTTCCTGTTTGGGTGGTCCTGTGCTCTGTATATGGCTTAAGGCTCTAAAAGGGGCATAGGGTCCATACTTCACTCGATTTCAGCCTGAGCGTGTTTCGCCACAAAAAAAGCTCACCGTAAGGGGTATTCCCTGTTTTGTTTTTAGCTTCTCGCAGGTGTTCATTATATCTCAAACGGATAGGCTGCATAGACTCCCCGACATAGACTATGTCCCTCCAACAGAAAATATGCTGTTCAGTACGTTTTTATTTGATCACGTCATCGTACCTTGCAAAACGTTGATTTAGTTAATTGACGACTGATATATTAGGAAGCGCGCTCACGAACGCCGGATGTGAACGACTCGACAATTATATTATTGCTGACCTTGGATCGCCGCATGGCGATCGAAATGACAAGATTTGAATAACGTTACCATGGCACCATGGATGTCTGCGTGACCTTGAAATAGTCTGCACTAAAATGTCTACACATCTTTGCAGGTGTATAGCTCAGAAACTAGAGGTGTTCAGGTCTTAAGGAGGGCAGTGCTGTGTACTGCAGCGAATGATCTTCAAGACGGCTATTTCGGTTCAAGCCCCTATACAAATGTGAAACATTCCCTTTAACCTCGTAAAAACAAATTTAAAATGAGCACTTAGCGTAGGGAGCTAGCCAGCACTCTCATAGGCGCAAGGGTAACGGAAGTTCTCCTCATCTTTATAATTATATCAAGTTCTGCCCATATTTAGGTCCACGCGTTCAGCGTTTTCGCTTTCTAATATTATTGCATTATATCTGCTGGGCACATGCACTTGTAATAAGCAGATCATCATACTCCCCATTGATTTCTACGCAATGGAACTCCTCGTTATATGCACCTACACCCAATAGTTTGTTCATTATCGGTACGATGGCAGACCGATAGCCCGGCCGCCTGTCGCTGCAGCGGTTCTCGCGGAAGGGTTTTCAATGTCAATGTCGATTTCATTGTAATGGTT
The DNA here is from genome assembly GCF_011947565.3 of Pollicipes pollicipes. Taxonomy (NCBI): domain Eukaryota; kingdom Metazoa; phylum Arthropoda; class Thecostraca; order Pollicipedomorpha; family Pollicipedidae; genus Pollicipes; species Pollicipes pollicipes. The sequence goes on along the minus strand of NW_023596818.1, from coordinate 1,693,728 downwards.
GGCTGCATAAGCATGCAAAGCACATCATCATATCCGGCGTTAAACTGTGTGCGGTTGGCGCTTTGGCCATATGTACCCGCCTGGCGCCAAGCGTATGTGTTCATTATCGATACCAAGAGAACCCGATGTTCCAGCAGTCATATCTCGCATAATTACAGAGTGTACGTGTACACTTCTCATGCACTGGCTTGATACGCGTTGATATTGGTTAGCCCCGTCGCCGTCGAAGCGATTACCTGGTGTGTTTAAACCATTTTGTGACGACCGAATAACCGCCGGTCTCAGCCCGCTCTATCGCTCTTTTCATTCCAAAGCTCAACTCGTCTTTCGTTGCGCGTTTTGTCGCACCGAAAGCGCACATTTTTGTTTTATTTAGTGGGTGTTGCCGTTCGAATAACAGCCGGACAATGAACGATAGCCGCACTTCAAGTGCGCGGAACTTAAGGAAATTACCACTGTGCGTCTGAGAAGCCAGAGGTACGGGGCTCAATCCCCGCGATGCCCACCCTTCCTAGCAGCATGAGAGGCGGACGACGCCATATGGCCTCAGAGGTGAGTGCGTCGTAAGACCCCAACAACACACAGTGCGTGGAAATGTGTGTGAAACGTGTTTATCAACAGCAACTTTTTGAAAAGCAAAACTTTGTCCAAACTATTCAGACTGGAGATCAATTGCCTGCAGGTATCATTAGCATTTCGGAAAGGCTCGAAGCACATCAGAGCTCTGCCTGACGGTAGTCGGATTCTGCTGGCCGACCCAGGGTTCCAGTCTTGGCGTAGTCATGCATTTCGGCAGAAGAGTAGGGGGAGGGGCAATGATGCAACTCTAAAAAGAATGTTTTACATTTGCATGATGTTTTGAACTGAAATAGCCATCTTAAAGAATATTTGGTGCAGCTCACAGCCCTGTCCTTCATAAAACCTAGACCCTTGTAGTTTCTGAGCTACACGTCCGCGAAGATATGCAGGCTTTTTGGGGAGACTATTTGGGAGACTACTCAAGGTCATATCGGCATCAATGACGCCATATTAAAGTCATTTAAATGCTGGCATTTCGTTGGCCATGCGGATATCAATGCCAAGAACATCGCCGAATCATACATATCTGGCACTTGTAAGGGGAATTTCCGGCTATGACGGCTGTCGATTGGCTCTTGACCTGTGCTGCGCGAGGTACGATGACGTAATCAAATGATGACGCATGGAGGAACATATTTGCTAAACAGAGAACCTTGCAGTCTAAATAAGTCATTCCACGTAAAAGTGTACCAACAGTCATAAGTGAACTTTTTATAAAATCTAATGCCTCCTTCAATATCTTCGGATGAGGAACATTCCCTATATCAAGGCACAGCCCGTACGTGACATTTCCATGAGTATGTGGTGCAATATGAGGAAGCACTTAATACCGATGTCTGTAGGTACCTGATGAACCAAAGGGTCAGGGAAATCGTCTACACTTCGTCCACCCAAGCAGTCTCCATTTTGTCCATATGCGTTGGATGGGCTAATTGGAGTGTTGCATAGGCGCATTTTTTGCATCCCAGCCGCCAGAGACTTTTCTTGACGAAATATCTCAAGATAGACCTCGGATTTCTAGCGAACTGGAATCCACCGGCAAGGCTGTCAGAGCGCTGCCAATTCTGGCACTGATAAATGCAAGTAAATGCGAAGGCATGCTGCATGCATAAAAAGTGCGGTCTAATTTAACGTTGTTTATCTCTGAGAAGGAAAAATAACACCCTGGGAGCATTTCTGCAATCCAAAACAAACGATGCAGCGGAACTTAATGGGGGGGGGGGGGGGGGGGGAGTGCGAGGGAGTTCTCTTTTTCTGAACAGTCAACCCCGTATGGAAAAGATGCACACTTCATAAAGGTAAGGGGATCAGCCTCAGCCCTCACCACCACCACCGATTCCCACTGGACTCTATCATTTGTTCAGAAGATATACGTTCGGCCGCTACCTCTCAGTCAGCTCCATGGTGGTACAGGGTAGCCACCTGGTTCGTGACCTATTAATATCGTATTCACCATGCTGGACAGAGATTGACATCTAGCGCTGGAAAAGGACGTAAGTAGCCGAACGGCACACTCCTCGTCAATTTGATCCTCAAACATGATGATTTGGTTCTGCGGCGACGCTGCGCGCCGATGGGCCACTCATCAAGTCTCGCTCGTGTGCGCATCTGCTCGAGGTCATTCAAGAACTGGCCTTGCGCAGAGCCAGCGAGAAAGCAGAGCGATAGAGACGCACATAAACGCACGCGGAGGGAGCAAAATCACGTTGGATATCGGAGGTTGTCAAATCAGCTCTTGAATGAGCCCAGTTCTAAAGAAGGCTGCCCAGCTGTACTATCCTTTCTCGCTATAAACCAACGCATCTCCAAACGCCTGGTGTGATCCGCTTTCCGTTCCGTTCCCAAGAGACCTAGCCTCCCTTTTTTCCTTAACGATCACGACGAAAGCGGCATCAGCAAACAAGCCCGTTGAAGGCGCTCGCCACTGAAGGAGAGGCCCCTGTGAGTATGTGTCGCTGCATATCGTCCTATCGTTCAAGGGCACAGTTTGCAGTGCCACAGTCGGGGCGAGGTTGTGAGGTGCGGCCGCTCGTCGGCCATCTGATGCACTCAAGCCGTGCTCCGCAGTCCTGGCCACTTTGCCGGCCAATCAGAAGATACACGGGCCCGGCCACGAAGGTTGGCAGAGCGGCGGCGCAACGTTGCCGTTGGCTGAAGGCCGATGCGCGTGGCGTTTCTCCGCCGGGCTTGCAGGCAGCCGGACAGCATGGGATGCCGACCGGCACTGCTGGAGTTGCGCCAGCGTCGCAAGACGGCGTCCGTACGCTTCTCCAGTCCGGATGAGCCATCGCGCGAGCGACCATTAGCACGACGAACTCAGTCCACGCACGCTGCGCCCTGGGACCCACCTCTACCCGCTCCGGTGAGGCTGCTGCCGACGGTTCTGTCGCCGAACGATCGGCTGCGCCCGCCGACCCTCCTGAAGCGGTGTCCGACGCTCCCGACACGGCAGGAGGCGCGAACCGCCCTGTTGGCCACTGCTGGACACCTGCGCGGACACATTTTACGAGCTTCAATCAGCCAAAATGGTATTTGAGAAACATTGTTTCGCCGACATTACAAACATGCAAATTTTTGATGGCTCCGATTGATCGATTCCACCCATTATATTCTTGCTGCAGACAGTAGTAAGGTTAACGACTCCAGATCCTTAAAAATGATCGATTCCCCACCTAAATTAAATGCGAGAAGTCTGGAGATGGGGAACTGGCGTGCACGCCACCACTACCTAAAAAGGGAAAGCAGGATAGTCATGCAATAAACCGGGACAACATACTGATTCACAAAAAGTAATTCCGAAGACCTGCAACATCGTGAATATGGCTCTTTTCCTACGTCAGCAACATCGTGAACAATGGTAGGGTGGCAGAAAGAACTATTGGTGATAGAATAATATGACCTACACAAGTACACAAGGGTATGTTGCAGCTTTCCCACATGTAACACAACACAAGGCAGCTGTCACTGGGCTCAGCTCCTTCAGGGGAAACGATAATCTGACTGTGGAAACATCAAAATGACACCCATTTAAAGCCTCGGTGAGATTGCTAAGAGGAGAGGTGAGTGCGTGGGGGAGGGGTGGAGGCGTGACGGGAAGCGGACAAATCTTCATCTGTTAGGGTCTCTCGGTCTTGCCGCGGGAGAGAACGGCCAGACCGAGAACGAGAGAGGCCAAGTACGAGGAGCAAACACTGAGGATGAGGGAGCGATTAAGACAGCGCGAAAGGTCTGTATTTTTAGGGTTGTGAGGTGCCGATGCTGGACGACCAGCCATCAGCGACGCCAGCTCCCTGCGCGTGTGAAATTCAAACTCAGGCTTAATCCCACACCAATATGACAGGATTCAGCTTTGGTCTGTGATGGCCTCCCCTTCTGACATAAGTGGGCTGAAATTAGTGGCGGCGCAGTGTCACGCGCGACCAGACCGAAAGCCACCATTGTCCTATTTTCTTTGTATGTTTTCGGTGATGCCATCAGCAAAGTGTTATTATAGGTTATTAGGATAGGTTATTAGGTGATATAGGATAGGTTATTCGCATATGGGTAATAACATCAGAGATTTCTGACAAAGCAACTAGATCCGTCTAATGCAATATAAGAGCCGGTAATTACTCCAGCGTTCAAACACGATTTGCGCAGTTCACCATATTCAAGCATTTCCGCGGTGTCGCGGCACGTGCACATGGTTCAATAAAATAAGACAATGCTGCGTAGGAAGCACTCGACGGCGGAAGTGGCGACGACACCATCCAGCTTCACAACGCACTGCCTCATTTAGGCTGGGCACTGTTACGATATTCGACCAACTGAATAAAGGAGTGGGATGCCAATATTTCTAACGTGTCGCTATGTCGATATTTTGCATGCTTCCACGCCTTCAGATCGGACATCACTGCCTGTTGCTCCTTTCCTCGTGCAAGATTGGCCAATGAGCATTGAGCCGACCGGCAGTAGACCCAGCATGTAGGCGCCGCGGGGCTGGCTAGGCTAGGCGGTTCAGATGTCAGGGTTTGGGGTCATAGGACAACACATAGACTACCAACAAATGTGCGTGCGGAGGCCTCCACGGAGCCAGAATGCTGGCGGCGCAAATTTGTACATAATCTCGCACATCGAACTGGATTAATTTTGGAACGCTAAGGCTGAGTAGCGTGCAAGCAGTTACAGCGCGAGGGGATATTATTGTCGTTGCACATTACTAATCCACACTTAGCGTAATAGCTTCAGCTGGTACTGCCCGATATTTTAGCTTTCTGTGGTGCTGATCACGTACATATCTGCATGCTGTGTAACTACCAGAAGCCACACGACAAGGACAATCCATACTACAAACTTAGAATGAATGCCGAACAAAGGATGCTTCTAATTGGTTCGCATTGTGCTTAAGGGAATATCCCGCTTTTTGTATTTTTCACCTAGTGTTGTATCAAACGCGTACGATTTGAGCGGCAATGACAGTCTTTCGAAATCTTCTGAACAGCTCAGAATTTTGATTGAAGTGGCCGACCCTGTGGAAGAAATCTCATTTGACTCCCTGCTCACACTCTGAAATAAACACATTTTGTTTAAGTTGATTTCTCCAACGCATGTGTTCTGTAACGTTTACAACACACCTATGCGTCAAAGTGGCAGTGTGATGAATGCTATGGAAGCTGGAAAGACCCTGTCTAGACAAAAATATATGCGAACATGAAGCTTTTATCCCGCAAATTCAATGAAACGTTATATTATGCCTTTGATTTCTCCCGGTTAGCGGCTTTTTCGAGGAGCACTTGACTTTGAGAATGGGGGTATTGCATGATCCATGTGGCGTACTGGTGCAAACTTCACACGATATGCTCTTTGATAGCAGGCCCTCGCCCGCTGAGTCAATCGCAAGCGTTCTTATATTCACATCAATAGAGATGCGCACGGTGGTTGTCATGGCGACGGTGGTCGCGACTGCAGGGAAGAAACGCACTGCTGTTGAAAAGCATTGGCAGGTTAATTTGGAATAAACAATGACAATTGATATCCTTATCATGTCTTGACATTGCTGCGGTGGCACTACCCAGTCCTATCATCGGGCCTAGTCCTGACATTTCACAAGCGTGCTTATGAAATACGCTCCAAAGGTGACAAATTTCCCTTACATAGCTGCGCAAGCAACTGTTCCATCACTTGCAAAGACAATTTAAGTGCTGAATTATGATTTGGTACGCACCACTCATTAGTTGCTCCTGCCACCACCACTTTGAATTTACCACCAATGCTGGGAGAACAGCATCCCAGTACACCTTCTTCCCCGAAGCCTCAAGAAAACTGGTGAAATTTAAAAATCAGCGACGTGCCTCAAAATATCCACAGAAGTCTCTAGGAATAAAGTCTCTAGCGACTTGGATACGAGTACACACAGACCCGACTTCATGCATTGAGAGCAGTGGCCGCCTATTACGTCATTGATGATAACCACGCATGTGGACCAATGAGGAACTGAACCCAATGTACTCCACCTTGATAATGGAACCCGCGACAGGATTAGCGCGTCGGGCTAGAGAAGCGGGGGCGAGTTGGCTATAGTGGCGACTACGGGATAAGGTTTCTTATGCGCACGGGACGTACGTGCCTGTTGTATTGCCCTGGTACGTGCTGATAATAATATGATTTAGAGCTGAATCGACCGCTCCCCTCAACCAATCTATAAATAAACGAGCGATCAAGCCAGTGTGTACCACGTTCGTAGTCACGGTCAACGGCGGTCTTGAGCAGTTAATCTGAGCTTTGGTTCGATCCACGGTTGGTCGTGCTTGACCTGTGACCACTGCGTTCGGGGCTTTAGCAGTTGTGAGATTAGGCAATCCGATCTACAGGATAAAACAAGTACAAGGAAGAAAACTAAATATCAGGTATGTGCCTACATGACATCTTGTCTACAAGATTGTACATGGTTTCATAATGGCAATCTTGCCTACCCTGTCCCTAATTGTATCAATTTCAGTGAAGGAAGTGCCCAATCAAAGGAAAATACCAGGTTGCAGTATCAGGCAACTTTATTTGCCTTTATGATGCTGGTTATGATAATAAGTGCACATAGGTGCAGAAGTTCTAGAGCATGCACTAATTGTAATTTGAGTTAACATAAGCTGAATTACTTATTTAGTTATATTTAGATGTATGTTACTGATTTTCATGTGGTTTTCAGCATTTATATTGGGGTTTTAGGGCACATCAACTGCTGTAGGCCATGCAGCTTCAGCATTTATATCAATGGCTGATATTCCCCATTGTTGTAGGTAGGTGTGATTGCATTAGTGTTACTGTTGTTTTTTTATTTGACTCATACTGTGCACACAACAACATGCACATCTTGTCATCCATTTTTCTAAATGTCTCCAATGTCTTGATTGCCAAGGATGGGCCTTGCCCAGCACCTCCAAAGGCCATCCTGTTTACTGAATCAAGAATATTGAGTTGTATCAATGTAATTTTTAATATATACTGTGATACTGCTATAGGGGAAATTGACTTCATACCTGTGCAGTTGCATGGTCAGAATATATATGTTGATAGGGAACATAGTTTAATAATGTATGCCCATTAGTTTGGGAGCAATAACTTATGTCAGGTGCAGACTTGCATAGCCACATACTTCATACATAATTTCAGTATTTTGTATAAGGTGGCATGCTTCTGAAAAAACCAACTGTAGTAACATCTACATGTCATTGAGTTTTGCCTTATTTTTAGTTTTATGTGGGTTGTATTTTTCCTATTTCTCTTTTAATTTTTGCCTGCCAATTGCATTTGTCCAACATTGACAGATACATTACCTCCTCAGTAGTTTTTGATGCAGTATGGTATTGATTGCAGCCTTTGTTTTCATTTACAAATGTACTTCATTTACAGTTCAACAATGTATGTGCCATGGCATGCTAGTTTGCTCTCCTGTCACCACACACACACTCAATCTGCAAGATGTATCAACTTGCCCCTGCAGCTTATTGTCCAGTATTGAATAGTGTATTATTGTTATGTTGATTGATTGGTTTGTTATTAATATCAGTACTTATCATACACCAGGCACATCTGCATCCTGGTAGGCACGCATGTAAGGTGTCTAAATGTAAAGGCAATAGATAATGTTCAAGTAACAAAGTGTTATTCGATGGTCATGATAGGAGCCATGTTTGCCAACATTTTTGGTTTGGATTTCCTGTTTTGCCAAAGGTGGTCAAGCCCAACATCAAAGGAGGCCCAAAGATGTTCCAAGACCCAAATATTGGTAAAAGATAACTCTCCAGAGCCACTGATTGAAGAATTGATAGTGTGGGCAAGCTGAAAAGTGTAAGAATTTACACAGCATTCTACAGAAGAAGCATTTCAGCATGCTAATGTTTTGCTTCTTTTGGGCCATAACATTGCTCAATGGCAGCATAAAATAACTAAAATTCATAGTCAAAATCAAGTGCAGTTTTGTGACCAACACTTGTTTTTTGTTTCCAATGGATTGCAATGACCAGCAATAGCACACTGATGCAAGAGTCTTGATGAATAGGTGGGTTGTAAGTGCAACAAACACCTACTATGCTATAGGAAAATTGACTGTGTCAGCTGCATTCCATTTGGGCTTCCTGTGGATCCTAAGCTGGGGAAGAGGTGCTGGCTCAACCCCTAGAGATTTTGAGAACAGCTGATGATTTTTCCAACACAGCACTGCATTAAATTTTTCCAGACAAAATAATTTTTTTTCAAAATTTGAAGAATCAGAAATAGTGGATCATGAAGGAGGGCGGGGGGGGGGGGCACAGGCAAACAATGACAAACAGAAATGGTGGATCAGGATGAGGGGCCCCATTTTTGGGGCCCCTCATCCTGATTCAAAAATCCAAAAATCAAAGATGCTTTTGATTCCACATAGTTCTACGTTTAGCAACAGATTTCGACAGAACTACGGTGGTCGATGAATACTGGATATGTACTTAATACATTGGCATAATGCAGCAGAACATTAGAAATTTGGTGTGGAGTATTCTGGATATGCATACAGAGGACGAAATTGTCGAAAAATGGTCTTCATTGCGTGATTGCGCAACAAATGAAATCGTGCTTTCCTTTTGTTGCAGCTATAGGTTGGAATTACGGCGCGGGGGGCCATTATGCTTACTGGGGTGTGGGAGCGAGGGACTAAAGAGGAGGTTTATAGTGGGCTTCAATGCTGCTATGCGCTTTGAATGAATGTGGTGCGTATACCGCATGGCTGAACATGAGCCACAGCTGTATCTACATTTGCAGGGGGAGGGGGAGAGTGTGGCCTCATAACTGGAACGTGCCTCACTGCCGCGGATGTGAGCTGACAGCCCGCTGTTTACGGCCCCGGCCTCCGTATAGTGCAATCCTCCAATTTCTTCTTTCTCGGACTCTCCTGTTCGCCTGTCGCGTTTTTTTAGGTTCTGTGCACTGCGCAGAAGGAAAGATGGAGTGAAACGTGACCTTTTAGGCCTTCCTTTCCAGATCTCACTTTCATCCCTGATAGAGCAGTGACGCATGTCCATGGTATGTTCCTCTGCAGCCAGTGTTGATGCGAAGGTCAGCTGGAAAATATCGGTGCATCACCGAATGAAATCCTCGAAATTTCCCGTCGAATGTCATGGAGTATGCTGCAGTCGCGTACACTGATTAAGTTTTTGAACTTGAAGTGGATATCTTTTTATAAATGCAATAGCATGGATATTTCATTGTACACGCAGTGGAAGGGTTGAGTGCATTATTTTGCGGGCAGTACTAGACAATGACTGTGTGTAGCGGGCGCGGCCACGATGGTACCGCCCAACTGACCAGCCGCCGCTCCCAGGCGGGACCGCTGCGGCTGCCGTGTCGCGACGGGCGCTGTTGCCGCCGCTGTCTGCGCGTCACCTGGCGGCGCAGGGCCGCGTTACTGACGCGGCGGACGGCGGTGGAGTGGTCGGCCGCGCCGCGGTGGAGGGACAGCCGGGGAGGGGGAGGGTCATGTGGACACGTCATCTTTGTGCCGGGCCGCCGTCGCGTGGCTTCGGGGCTGGGAAGTGTCAGAGGTCGTGGGTTGCTATCGCCGGGGGCTGGGGCGCTGCTGACTGGCCGGGGCGGAGCCGGCACGCCGCTGTGGCGTGACACCGCAGGCCCGCCGGGCCGTGGATGGGGCGCCGCCGACGGTCCAATATTGACGCGGCCGCCGCTCGTGGATAGGATTCGTGTTGACATACTCCACTTGTCGGACGGGGCCGCACCGTCACACAAGGCCCGCGGCCAGCGATAGCCAGGCGCGGTCCGTTTACTGCAGGGCGCCTTCCGATGCCTCCGTCCAGTTTGTGGAATGGTGGGCACCCCCGGCGGGAAGATGGAGTCCCCGTGTTGCGGACGACTCCGCTGCACCACCCTTCACCGCTCCGCCCCGGACTCCTGGGCGCGCCCCTGCCGCGGCCGAGCTGTCAGGTGTGCCTCCGTCCATGTTATGGAATCATGGGCACCTCCAGCAGGAAGATGGAGTCCCCGTGTTGGGGACGACTCCGCTGCACCACCCTTCACCGCTCCGCCCCCGAGTCCTGGGCACGCCCCTGCCACGGCCGGGCCGTCGGGTGCGCGATGTGCGTGAGCGCGTGCGTGCTGACTCAGGCGAAGAACTGCACGCACGGGAGAGAGGTCAAATTGATTAGGCTGTGGAGCTAGTGAAGTGCAGTTCGGCGCTCCATGGCTTTGTTGTCAGTCTGTGCGAAATGACAGATATGGCTGGGCGGCCGGGTGTTGAACTTGAAGTTACGACATGTATAAGTCATGGTAGAGCATCTGTGGTGGCTGAGTCGGTGTTGCATGACAAGAGATTATCGAGAGCTGAGAGCAAAACTAAAAATTGACAAGGATTAAGCCGTCGTTTTTAAAACTGAGGAGATAAGTAACGAAATAGGGGTCAACTGCCTCCGTGGTGTGAGGCGAGCGCAAACCCCTGGTCTATGTGGCGAGTATTTGTATATGAATGTGGTCATCACAGTTCCGGCAACTTTTTCTGGGGTTTTGCACGGTAGTGTTCTCAAAGTGGGTGGACTAGGCTCGTTTTCAGGAATATTATGTGCGCGCATGTGCTTGAGCTCTATTCTGTTCGACACCCCCGTGATATGCATCCATGTTAAATTTCAACACAATGTGTTTGTTGGTCGTCAATGGACGTCTTGCCTGCGCTCACGCCTAGTCATAATTGAGGGGCTTTTAGGATGCAGGTAACTCCGCATTGGCCGCGCCCCTCAGCGACGCACCATGCCTGTGGGGGGGGGGGGGGGGCAGATTTTTCCCCCACCCTGATCATCTCAAGAACGGTCGGCTGAATTGAAAATTTAAACGGCAATCAATAGCGCCGTGGCGTGCGGTCTCAGACCGCACAACAAACTTCGGCTGCTTCCCCTCCCCTCGGCATCGCTGCCGTGGTAGACGGGAGCCTCGCCGCCCGCTGCCGTGGGTCTCGGCCCACCTGGACGCAGGAAACATGCGCTCCGATGCTTTTCAAGCCATAGCTCAGTCATTGTTGCTGGGAGCGTCGGGCAACTCTGTACAAACATTCTTCATAGCCGTGTCTAAGACAGTTTTGATATTTTCACTTTTGATGTTTTCACAATGTGTAATAAAAACGTCCAAAGCTCTGAGCGTATTTTTCATCGATGTTTGTGTAAATTGACGTCATATTTCAATATGCAATACTGAAACAACACAACGACAAAGCATATGGATAATGAACTCACGTGTTTTGTTCTCACATGTTGATGTTAGAACTCGTGGGGATGGCCCACATTTCCCGTTTACAGATATCAAACATTTTCTTTGCGTTCGGCTTCTGTTTCAATTATCTACAGGTAAGCGCTCTTGTCAGAAATCGGCCGCCCATACCCGAGCCCACAGCTCCCCATTCCTGAGCTCGCAGCTACCCATACCTGAGGCCATAGCCGCCGATACCCGAACCCACAGCTGCCCATTCCTGAGCCCACAGCCACCCATACCCGAGCCCACAGCTGCCCATTCCTGAACCCACAGCCACCCATACCTGAGCCACAGCTGCCCATACCCGAGCCCACAGCTGTCCATTCCTGGGCCCACAGTCGTCCATTCCTGAGCCCACAGCTGCCCATACCTGAGGCCGCAGCCGCCGATGCCTGATCCCATAGCCCTCATACCTGAGCCACAGCTGCCCATATCCGAGCCCACAGCTGCCCATTCCTGAGCCCACAGCCGCCCATACCCGAGCCCACAGCTCCCCATTCCTGAGCCCACAGCCACTGCCTATACACCCTAGCCCACAGCCGCCCATACCCGAGCCCACAGCTCCCCATTCCTGGGCCCACAGCCACTGCCTACACACCCTAGCCCACAGCCGCCCACACCTGAGCCCACAGTCGCCCACACCTGAGCCCACAGTCGCCCATACCTGAGCCCACAGTCGCCCATACCTGAGCCCACAGCCGCCGACGTGCGATGGCCAGCGGACGTCGTTGACGGGGGCGTGCCCTGTTTCCTCATTACGCAATATGGTTCATAACCTCTGTGGCTCCATGTTCGTCCTGCCTATCGGGCGTTTCAGCACCATGTCGGGATGCGTGTGGCCAGCTGCTCGTTTCATATACCTTGTCAACTGTTGGATAAACCTGAGTAACATTTTGTTGCAAGTTTGTCTAAGTCGCTGTGGCTTGGCTCGATTGTAAGGGCCAGCAATGGGCGGACTTCAGCCAGCCGTGTTGGGGCTGAGCCCGTCTCCCTTCCTGTGACGCGAGGTTTCCACCCGTAACCACCTGCGGCCGGAAACAGCACTAACGCTCCCCGATTGTCAAAGCCCTCTCTGAAGGATTGCTGCTAGCATGGGCAGAAACGCACATCTTGCTACAATATACCGTGTCCTTTCGAGGTTTAAGCATTTGTGTGCACCTGCGTCCGTAAGACGATTATATGAAGTTTATCTGATGATGATTGGTGGTTTGGGCATCTGGCCACTTCGATGACTGCAATGGCCATTTCACGCTGACCTATATCTGTAACGTTTCCATAGGTTTGGACGATTCTGTACGGCGAGTCCAGCATTAACAATGCGAGATGAGCCTGTATAGTCAGAACAAGGCAGATCGCGGCTGATCGGCTTTCGGGCCGGCGGCTCCCAGCCGCATTCGTAAGGACCCAGCTTCGTGAAGCGGAAGTACGAACCTCCGCACTCTGATCCGCGTCGCATAAACTCAGGCGAAACTTGTCTGATCGGCATATCCTATGTGTCAATGCCTTAAAAATGTTCATTTAATTCGAATAATTTCGTATCTGGCGTGCATGCCTAATCGCTCCAATAAGTGTTGAAGGTCTTATCAGAGACGCAAGTTTTCAGGCCCGCTGTGCTACAATGCTGATCGGCCATTAACCCGCAAGTGCTAATTTATGGCAAGATGAATTTTATCATTTCACTGCATTGTTATACCCCTGCATTGAAGTGTGCATGAAATGGCATGTGTCATGCGGTGCATAGCATTGTCCGGCTAACACCAATGGATGTTGTTCAGAGAGCAGCTGTCAAAGCACCTGCGCCATGGATTTATAATGCACCAAAGTAGATATTAAGCACTGTGACAGCGGCTTCCAACTACAAATGAGAAGGAAGGGGGTGGAGATGGAATTTGTCTTCCACCAAAATGCTCTAAATATTCCACCCTTCCACCTCACCTCAATAAACCGCAGGCCATTTCGTCTAAAATAGCATGCGTCAACTGATAGCTTTGTCCTGACTTTGCACTGAATAAAATTGTTTGGATGTTTTAAGTCACGGGAAGTGTCAGTTCATTACAAAACACACAGGCTCAGTCATCATTCGGCTGCATCACAGTTGCCACAATGTCATATTTCTCGTTGATGAACCACAGCCAGCCTCCTGTGTGGTGTTTTCTGTCCTTTAGTGGATACAGTGTGCAACCACACCGCATAAGAACCACATGGTAGCTTTGAAACGATCCACATTTTTCCTCTTCATTATCCACACTTAATTCTTGTGTAAACGTAGAAGGGTTGAATGCACCACACTTTCACAATAAGAGCCAAGTGCAGTGGGTAGCTGTGTTTATATTAAGGACCCACCTAACCGCTGCTCAGCGAAATCGGGCTATAGCTTTGACAAATGTGGGTTCTTGTTTTGGAGTTTTTCCGTGGGATGTTCGCTTAAAGCTGTGAAATTTGTGCAGCCTGGCTTCCTGGTGTATCATGTTTGCCATGGGTTTCATGTCACTGGTGCTCTTGCTGTATACAAAGAAATACGTTTTTTTCGTGATGGTTTTGTGTTTGGCATCACATTCTGGTTTTGAGATTATTTTAATGCTTCGGGAATGGCAAAATGCACTGTTTTGCGTGCTTTAATTTTCTTGGCCCGCAGAAGCTCGCCGGGTCTGTCCCATAATCCAGCTAAAAGCCCGCGGGTTCTTGCGGGTCAGAAATTGGCTGGTTGGCGGGCTGAAAAGTCGTGTACCTAGATCAGACCCTTCCAAAAATCAGATTGTGTGTTGTAACGTACAATACGAGTTTGAAAACAAGTCCTTCAATTTTATGAAAACAGTCCTAATGGACAAAAAAAAACATGGCAGACACGACACACCATTCAACCAGGCTGCGCAATGTCAGCGATTTGGGGGAAACATCTCTCTAAGAAATGTGGGAATAACTACCCAACTTATCAATACTCCGGCCGATTTCATTGAATAGCTTGATGGGTCCATTATGTAAACATAGCGACATACTACGCCTGGTTGTTGTGAGGGCGAGGTGCACCTAAAGTTTCCTCTTTTATACACAAAACGAGCAGAATCAATTTGTAATGTATGAAATGTCCGGGAAATAGTCACACTGTCCGTACCCTAGCCTGGCTCACTGATCAATGAAGACCGCAGTTCTTCATATATTACATCCACAACATTTAACAAAGTTCTGATGGTGAGAATGCAGAGTTTGTCTATGTTCATTGTCCATATTTAAACACGCACATTTCCGTTCATACAAGCACATTTGATCTACGGCAGGGGCAGTAGAAGTTCTTACGCACGATGTCATTTGTGATTTCTGTGATTGCCATTAATTTTCAACATACACGCCTCAAATATTTTTGTTTTGTTTGATTCTGCCATCTCTCCCCATCCCAAGTCGATCATGGCCTGTGTTCCGTACACAGGTTCGTGGCAAAAATTCCGGTTCAACATGCCACGGCAATTCGATGCAGTTCCGAAAGTTGCGGTCATCAGGCTATGTGGCCAGTTGTCTTACAATATGCGTTGCTCAATTTTGTTTTTTACGTCGAATTAGTCTTGCACGTTTAACAGTGTCTTACATTTTGGGGCGTTGCCCAAAGTGATAACACTTGAGTGGCACTGGCATCGTTCTTGAACAAACCTGCTGCTGACTTTGTACAGGCGTGATGACGGCCGCTCGGGAAAGAAACGGGATGGTGGTAAGCGGGAAACATGGAGCATTTCTGAGCTGCCGCGTGGTATTTCTTCCGTACTGTTGCATGATGCATCCATTTTAGGACAGAGAACACCACCAGAGCCTGAATTTCTTTCTTGAATCCGGATTGCGGCCTTACATCAATTATGACGCATTCGCGTTCTGTGAGGTAGACGGACTGAAAATGCCCAATTCTAGCGGTAGTGTCACATACTTCACTATACTATACTTTATATACTATACTTAATACTATCACTATACTTTCGTAAGGTTGTTGGCTTAAAGCTTCCATAAGGCTCGGATTGTGCTCGTGTGCATTGAAATGAAGTGAGGTGACTTCCCACGATTCAAAGATATCCAATACATTATTTTACTCTTCAGTGCAAGACCATCAACATATTTAAGCCAGTTTTAGAAAACCTTGCCTTTGATTTACTGAAATGAGGAACAGGGGCGAAAGTCTTGGTCAATTTTGGCAAGGTTCTAACACGGAGCACCATGTTGCCTCCCATGTGTAGTTAACAATTGGCGTCACAGTGTTTAAACGGTAATTAGATGCTACAAAGTGTCAAAGGTGCTTTTGTTGCTGCTATCACGCTTCCACTACTGGTATTAAGCAAAGAAAGACATGCACTGAAAGGTACTGATCGTATATTTGATGCACACGTGGTGCATAGGCTTAAAATGAAATAAACGTGTTACAAAATCCAGATTGCACATACCTTGACGTTTGTGGGTTAACGTTGTGTCAGCATGGTGGCACGACCGGGCGCTTGCGGGCTGCGTCCCTAGCTGGCCGGGGCCGGGCGGTGGACGGACATTTTCAGACAAAGTTGGTTCCATGGTTCGTGCTGTCTTGTCATGAAGCAAAGCTCGGATAGCTAATGACTCATGATGGGCCCCAGAATTTGAGCCACTTTTTGGTGCGGAGTATTGCATCATCGTGCTTAAAAATGTATTTAGATGTAGACCAACATGAAGAATGGCTCCAGCCAGTCCCAAGTTAACAAGCGTCATTTTGTAGCTTGAACAAGTCCCATTGCTGACCACCGTTGGCAGACCAGGAAGCGAATGTCCATGGCATTCGCTTCCTGTAGGACAGCAGAGTGCTAAATTGGCCCTGTTCTTAGAATGTTGGGTTATATTTAGTTAACAAGATTTTAAAGGTGAGGATTCGATGCTTAGCAACCAAAAGCTATTCAAATTATAATGTCCATCAGTAGTCTTATGCCAACTCGGGGACTAGAGACTTGTTAAAGGCCTCCGCAAATTCCCAGGGTCTAACATATTGACAAATTGCTCGCAATTACAAACTTTTGTAAGCAAAATAATGAAATAAAACCCTTTTGTAATACAAAAATTGCAAATACAAACTTTTGTCAGCTTAGCGCATGGAGGCTCGTAAATAAACTTCGCTAGCTTTTCGACCACGTGATGGTGGTCGAATAGCTAGCGGAATTTATTTAGGCATCCCTAATCCACGTGTCGAGTCCTTAGTCATGGGTTTTCAACAGCACCCCTCCCCAGCAAGGCCGGCTTGTCGTGCCCCTCCCCCCTCCCTGCGGCTAACTACCAATGGCCACGCTTCATTTTTTTACCAGACAATGCGCCAGTGTTCCAAAATTCATCCCGTAAGGTGTGCAGGCTGTAAATACAAAGCTCATGCTGTGGGAATCGTGGCTCTGCGGCGGTCCTCGTACGCAATTCGTTGGCGCTAATCCGTTGCCCTTTGACCCCGACCCAGACATCTGACCCACTCAGCCCGTTTGTCAAGCCTGAGGCGCATGGATACTGGTTTGACAACCGCCCGGTCGGATGCTGATTGGCCGATTTTGGGTAATGGGAGGGCCGCGGGCGTGAGCCCAAAGCCGGGGTGTTATAGCATGAAAAAATATCGGCATCCCTGCCACCTAAGGGGCCGAATATTGGCACACTGCAATGCGCAGTCGGTCGTTTCGCGCGTTTAACGTGGTAAAACCACGCATAGCTAAGTCTTTTAGAACGCAGCAAAAATGGTGCCATTTGAATGGAAATCGACGACAGGTTACATTTCTTGGGGTGGTTATTTCTGATTGATATGAGGGTGCTTTCTGCGGGTTGTGTTTTCTCGCAGGAGTAAAAAGGTCGTCATTCGTGCTGAGATGTGAGAATGCTTACCCCAACTGGTCCTACAGGGAGTGAATGTCGATGACATTTCCCAGCCGACCAGCCACTGGTGATCGATAATGGGGACTTGTTCAGGATGATTGGGATCCGCTTTTTACTTAAGGAGAGAGATAAACCATGTGGCATGGTCGCGGCCGCACTATGTGTAGCATATCTGCGAGACCGTCGAAAAAAATGCAGTGTTTTTGAAAGGGGAAAACTGACAGATGACTCGTGGATATGCAAGTCTTTTCTCTTTACCTGAAGAGGACTGGTCTTTTGCTCCGAAGGCACGTGGTTCTTCTGCTCCTTTTTGTCTCTCCGTCGGAAGTGTGTGCAAAGGTGCGGCTACTGCAGCCGCCACGTTAAAATGAGAGAAAGGGGCTCAGGTGTGTCGGTGCCATGAAGAAGGTTTGAATGTGGCAACAAGACTGGGTGCGTAAAGCTTGCACGGCTTAGGCCGCTCAGCAAGCCCGACATTGCCGATACTGGTATCGGTGGCAAAGCTCCGGTAAAACCCGTGATTTCCCCAGACGTATGCTTGCAGTAGTTTTTTGTTTTTTGTTTTGTTTTTGTTTTTGCTCGGTTCGTCACGCAGACATGACCCGTGCGCGCGTCAAGGGTGAAGCCGAGACTTGTCCCAAGTCCTGATATCAGTTCCCAGATAATGGTGTCAAGCTAAGCGTAACATATGGGAGTCTTTGGACGGCGAATGTGTCGGATAATTGTATGGGAATCTTTGGACGGCGAATGTTTCGGATCATTATATGGGAGTCTTTGGACGGTGAATGTGTCGGATCATTATATGGGAGTCTTTGGACGGTGAATGTGTCGGATAATTGTATGGGAATCTTTGGACGGCGAATGTTTCGGATCATTATATGGGAGTCTTTGGACGGTGAATGTGTCGGATCATTATATGGGAGTCTTTGGACGGTGAGTGTGTCGGATCATTGTATGGGAGTCTTTGGACGGTGAATGTGTCGGATCATGTGAGACCTCCCGTCGCGGCCTGAGTCGTCTGGTTCCAAATGCCATTCCCAGCTAAAAAAAATCCCTTCATCCCCTCCGAGTGCGGAATTGATAACTGTGGCTGAATGAAGCGGGGAGCGGTCCAGCTTACCGATTTGGCGGCCCACTCGGTCGCGCGTGGAGGCAAATCTCGCTGGCAAGTACGTGGCCCTGCGAGGACTATTCTGCTCAAATTCCTGTGCGGATGGTCAGCTTCCCGTGACGTACATACTGAATGTGCGTGTTTTTATGCATGCAATCAATCAATAGTTGAATTTTGCTTTATGCAACCACACACCTGTATCGAAGAAGTCTTGGCTTTCTGACAGTGATCCAGGGAAGTAATGTGCTATTCAAGGTGAGGTGTTCAGCCCATCCCCCTCCCCAGCTTTGGCAAGGAAGTGGACCAAACCCGGAAAAAAGCCTTTTTGTTGGCACATTTCGGAGATAGCCACGTCATTTTCACTACTCAGCCGTCCATTCCTCTCCCCCCTCCCCCCTCAAGTTTATGGAACTACGTCCCTGCAGCAATCAACAGAGCACCACCAACATACTGGGCGCAAAGGCTGCTCGGAAACACGGATACAGGGAGACGAAGGTCGCCAAAGGATGGCAGTAGCGGCGGGTGGGCGACAGACACTCGGTCGCGCGTGATCCGAGGTACATCAGGGAGTCGCGCGGCGCGGGGGCGTGCCGCCGTGTCTATAACCTGAACCCGACGTCAGCCTCGGGCAGCTGCGCCCCCGGGGCGGCACCGGCGGAGAACGAGAACGAAACAACGGTCCGCGCCGTGAATCGGACCGGCGCCATTGCCTGCAGGCGACGGTGGCGCGAACGGCCCTCGGCCGGCATCAGTGACGCCCGGGTCCAGCGGCGCGATGCTGGAAAATTGGCACGTGGCCAGCGGACGGGCGGCGGCAGGACAGCGCGCGCCTCCATCTTGTGATAAACAGGGCCGCCACCTGGTGGGACCCGCGCCGCAGCCGGCACGTGGCCGGCGCCGGGCCCCGTCTCCCCTTCGTCCCTCTCGGCCGGCCGGCCGGCCAGCTCAAGGTCACTGTCACGGGCGCCGCGCGGCGTCCGCGGCGCGCCGCCGCCGGCCGAGCCGCCGCCGTCGCCTCTGTCGCGGCTTTCGATCGCGGTCGATGGCGGATTGAGTGCGGCCGCGTCGCCGCCGGGGGCGCGGCCAGGTCACGCGGCGGGACCGACCGCCGACGCGGCGGGTCGCCGCACGCGTGGCCGTACTGTATTGTACGACGGGCCGCGGCGGCGAATGAATCGGCCGGCGGCCGCGGCTTCGGGACCGGCTGCGGCGAGCTGACGAAGCCACGGGCGCAGCCACGCCGCAGGAATTTGGACGATGGTCCGCTCACGCCTCGGCCGGTCGCCGTTTTTGCCCCGTCGCCTGCGATGCGCGCCACGGCGCCGGCGCCAATCTTACTTCCCGCCAACGCGCGGCCGCATACGGCGAGCTCAGCCCAGGAAATCGGACAGGAATCTCCCCGAGTTTTTCGCCGCGCCAGTTGAGCCAGCGGACGGTGGGGTGTGGACGTGCGCACGGTCGCTCCGTCTGACGCGCGCCCCGTGTGGACCGTTGCAGGCCGGTGGGGACCGCGGAGCACGCCCCGTGCGCCGGCGCGCGCCCAGCGTTGGATGGGCCGGCGGCGGGCTGGTCGCGCCCGCAGCTGAGAGTCTCCCGCGCGACCGCCAGTCAGCCCTCTGCAGGTATGTGACGCGACGGGCGGCGATCGATGCGAACCGCCGCCGCCGCCGGCTGACGCCCGGCCACCTGACCCGGAGCCGGCGGCCGCCTCCCCGCCTCGTCCCGCCGGGGAGGGGGCAGGTGGCCAGGGGTGCGCGGGGTGGGGGCGCGCGCGCCGCCGGCGGGGTGCAGCGAGGCACGGCCGCCGGAGAAAGTGGCGACAGGCAGCGCGCCTGGCGGCGCCGCCGGCAACCGACGGCCGGGCACCGCTGCTCTGTATGTGTGTGTGTGTGTGTGGACGTGGGTGTGTATGGATTGCCGGAGAATAAACAAGGCGGCTGAGAACGGGACCAGTCAGCTAATAGGTGGCGGCGCATGGGCGGCGCCAGGCGTGCGGGGGCGGAGGAGGGGGGTGGGGGGGGGGGGAAGCGTGACCCTGAGCGAGGGGCGCTGGGAGTGCTGCCGGGGTACGACGTAGGTGGAGCCCGCCGTCTTCTCCTTCTGCGTTCCACCGGTCGTGCTCAAGGTCTTACTTACCGCCGGGGGCACCAGATGATGTAGTCGCCGTCGCTTCAGGGAGGTGACGTTATGTAAACCCGTGCCGTGCAGCGGTGCACCATGTGGCCGTAGTGGTTCAGTCCCGTCATGGTTTCGTCAGCGGGATCTGATCTAGCCTATGTGGGCCTTGCCGTTGCCGCTTCCCATCTGCACAATTTCGTTTATGCCCCTTTATCGTAACTGAGATCAGTGACTTTTGTCTGTGACGGTGACATAACGATGAGTGACATAACGGCATGGTACTACTCGTGCACGTACAACCATAGCAAACAGCGTAGAATGCCCATCGCCGTTGACGTTGTTCCAACACCAAATGACAGTAAGAGCTTCGTCTACGTCAACGTTTGCATTAGTGGCGAAACGTGCGCGCGGGATAGTTCTTCGGCGCCTCGCCACCAGGCGGCGGTCAACGGAGCGCTGGTCCGTAGTTTTTCTCGTTTATTGGCCTTATTGTTGTTTATTAGTGTTAAGGGCTCGCTGACAGCGTTTGTTAACATTCAAACTACACACGACACACATTCACACACGCAGACCGTGCACACCCACCTTATGTAATTGACAGTGGTATATGCATGGCACGAGAAGGCACATACTTTCAGCGCGCAATGCATTTTTACATAAATGACGTATGCGCTTCATTCGCTGAAATCTATCACTAATCCAAATTCTGGCGACACTCGCGTGTTTTTTGTGTCTGAATGGGTAATTTTGCGCGTGCGTGTGTCCGGAAGGTTGACTGGCGGCCAACGGGCGAGCCGGCCAGTCCATGGTCAGCTATACAAGCACGTTATCTGAGCCTATTCCACATTATTTTGAATTTTCGGAAATCAGTTCTGGTTTTGCAGTTGTCACGTGCTTTCTCAGCTTTTCGCACAAGCGCGGCCACCAGTGACAGCTCGCTACGCTGAATGCCTTTGGTGGGTATCCCGTGATGGACGGTATTCATGACAGTTGGTATGAGTGTGTCTGTGTCGAACAGGTCGACGAGGAAAACCAGTGTTTTACCGAAATGTGGACTTCTAGACCGTAATTGTTCTTCAAACGAGAGAAAATATTGCTGGTAAACTGCTGCGTCTGGGGGGAGGGGGGGGGGGGAGTTACCAAACTAAGTTGGGATCTATTGCTGCGGCACAGAAAGAAGTGCTATTTTGGGTTGCGTTCATTGTGTGTAAGAGTCGGTATGCTACATACAGTCTAGCAATCATTGTACTGGAGATATGATGACCTTGTACATGCTCTTAACGTTGCGGCAATTCATGGTGCTGCGGTTCTGGATCTAGCGGTTCGGGGTTTCCATGGTAACTGTCGCGTCTTCGACCCGGATCACTCCGCTATCAGTGATGATGCAGTAAACATCGTGTAACACTCGCCGTCGCTCAGTTCAAGGCCGCGGGAGTGTACGGTTGGGCGCTCCCTCCTCCCAGCAGTTGTTCTGGGGCGAATGCTGGTATCAGCATGATCGGTGATGTTCCACGGCCTGCCACAAGTGACCGAGTTCAGTAAGAAGTGTTTGTGGTAGTGTTTAGGTTTGGGGACCCAGTTTACAGTGCCGCAGTCCGACGTGAAATTAAAAGCATGTCACCGGCGGTCACGTTTTAGGAACGATGTCTGGAGACGCGTGTTTGCAGTAAAGTTTTGAAATTGTTTTGCCTGTATGGGTGGCTCCTGAAACCCGAGCATGAATTGAACTACTCGCTTCGAATTGCCGATGTTTCTCGCGCGCCTGCTCAGCTGGAATTACGGGTTTGTGTGTTTGTTTGTTTGTTTGTTTTTCGCGTGCTTGTGTTTGAAGTGGGTCGGTTTTCAGGTGGAGCAACACAGGCATGCTTGGCTTCTGAGGCTCCACGTGACAGAAATAAGTTTTTAGGCAACGAAATTTGACCTGTTCAGTTTTGCATTTTGGCGTCTTATTTGTTTGTTTGTTGTTGTTTTTTGTTGTTTTTTTGCTTCGATGTCCAAACGCCTGGTGTGATCCTCTCAACGCGGTGAATCAGGTTGAATCAAGCGCCGTGTGGTGATGTCAGCCGATGGACGGCCACCAGACAGACACGTGCTGAAAGGTGACGCGATGTCTGTGGACCGGGTGGGGGGGTGGGGGGCCCATAATAAACGCCCTTACGACTCCACCCTGACCGTCTGCGTATCTCGAGTGACGCTGCCGCGCCGCCCGTGCGACGCGCGGGTCAGGAGGCACCGGCTCCGGCTGCTGTGGCCATGAGCCAGCCGCGCGCTCTTCGCCTGCGGCATGGGAGCAGCGCTCGCCGGTCCACGCGGAGCTGCTGAGCTGGCGGAGGCGTGCTGAGTAGCCCCGTGTGCAGCGCTGGGAGCCTCCAGACGCGGCTCAGCGCCCGGCGTCTGCTGCTGGAGCTGACGAGCGTGGGCGGGCCCGGCTGCCGCAGGCCGCCACAAAATCGATGACCACCTTGTGCGTCCAGATCACTCCCGTCGCTAGGTGGCAGGGCGAGTGAGGTTTTAGTGGCGTCCGGCACAAGGGCGTCTGTACGGGCCCATCGGTCACGTGACCCCGCTGAGTGACGCGACATGGTCTGTGAAGAGGGTCAGCGAGGGTCAGTTTCAAGGAGGCTCCCGGCGTGTGCAGACTCGTTGGCCGGGAGCACTACCATAGCAGCGGGCGAGCGCGTAACTCCCTCATGCGGTGTTCGCTTTGGTCAAAGGTCATATCGACCACTGGTCATATCGACTCTGGTCATATCGACCCACTGTCGTCCGGTTGGTATGGTGATGTGTGGAATGACGTATGGTTCCGTCGCCGAGAACCTGTCGTCAGGGAAAACACCGTCAAATGCTGATGCCTCACGGCCGTGGCGGACAGACCTGGAGAACAGTAACGGCTGCGGGGCTGTGCTGGGGCTGAAAACGGCGCCGGCCGCGGGGCTGTGCTGGTGCTGAAAACAGCACCGGTCGCGGGGCTGTATTGGTGCTGAAAACGACGCCGGCCGCGGGGCTGTGCTAGTGCTGAAAACGGCGTCGGTCGCGGGGGGGAGAGCTTGGTGACCTTGGCGACCAAATTAGGCCCGAAAAAATTATAAATCATTCCCGAAGAGTGATCAGTCTACAGAAAAATCATGTCGAAGGTTGTGGACAAAACATCGCCCGGTGTTGAAGTCGACGGTACAGAGATATTTGGAGGCATATTTGCGAACTCTATTCTCGCAGTCGTTAGAACAACCGGCTCTGTGTGCACCTTGGCTCTTTAAGTCCCGATCATCGGTGATCATCGATCATTTTCCAATCGATTGACGGTGAAACGGACGCCTCTGAAGATATCGGTGCGGGGACCATTGGCTTCCGCGGGTTGTCTGACTTGTGCGTGCAGTCCCCGAGGGCAGCCATCACAGGCGAATATGACGTGAAGGAGGTGCTGAAGAAGATGGCGGCGCGTGCGATGCGCCAGCAGAAGGAACCAGGCCCGCCGTACAAGCCCTGATCTGTGTGGGGTATGTCACAGGCCGTCTTCCAGCAAAATGGCGTTCCTGCGCACCGAACACAAGTAGGCAGGAATGGCGACGAACTGACCTTGCACGGTTCCGGACGATAGGGCGGGGTCTGGTAACGACCCCGACCTCGCACCAATTGAGAACTTGTGGTCAGCCGTGCCGGACGAGATCGGTTCACCGGTGCCGGCCACGTCTGAGCGGACCCTCATCAGAGACGTCCGGCCAGCGGGGCGCGCTGTCACCTCCGGCCCGCTGAAGAGGCCCGTGCCGGAGCGTGTGAGGGCGCACGTCGCCGAGGAGGCATCGACGACTGAGCCGTGCGCCGCGCCTGGTTTGTCTTCCTGTCGCCATCTGGGAAAGACGGTCATCAATTTTGGGACACCCAGCACTTTTGAATGTTCAGAGATTGCTTCTTCGTGAGTGGCTATGCTGGAAAAGATGCTGACTGGCGTGACGTTTCTCGAACACTCGAAGAGTGTGAAATTCGTCAAAACTCTGTTACTTTTCTTGTCTTTTGGGCCTTGCCCACATCCCCCACCCCCACCCCTGCTCGGCGCGCGTCTGCGCTCTGTGGCAGCAGTGGCCGAGAAGCTGGCGACGGTCTGTGATTAGGCTGGCATGGGCCGTTACGGCAAATGTCAGTTGATGTAGCCCAGGCGCCGTCAGATGGCACGGCGGACAAATGTGGAGCGCAAGGCACGCTGATATGTGCTATCGCATCCCTCAACAGTAACTGTACAAATGTCAGCCGCAGTCGTGAGACGCAGTGAGGAATGGAAAACTCCCCGACAGCGTATTTCGGCGACCTGAATACTTCGCGTCACGAAAATCAGTGTCCGTCAAACTAGAGGGTGGGAAAGTTGTCCTTTAGCTTGGGTGACTCAATCACGGGCTTGCTTTCTGCTTGGCTGTCTACGCCCGGCGAAGCATGGTGCCGACGTCGCTCGAGCAAACGACCAACCCTGGCACCAAGCGTAAAAAGACAACGGAGCGCGCGGCTCGGTGGGGGGGGTCGCACCTCCACCGACACGGCGCCGGGAGACGGGCGCGCGCTTGGGGGGGATGAGGGTGCGCCCGCTCGTTGTACGCGGGCCGCGCCTGGTGCGCGGGGCGCGGCCGGCCCGAGCGCCGCCGCTCGCCGCCGGCCTATTTCTGGTGACGGCCGGTCGACGGCGCCGGCTCGGTGGCAGGCCGGCCGACGGCGGGTCCGGTCTGCACGACCCACTGTCAGCCGGGCGGCGCCAGGCGCGCGCCCAGCCTGCCCTTCAGGGAGGAGGTGTGCGGGCTGCGAAGAATGCGCACGCAGGACTCGTAAAAGCATTATAAGGTTTGTGCGCTCTGTACTGGTTCGGTCGCGTTCCGGCGTATGCCGTTCGGTTTTTTCAGTTTTCTATGCGCGCCGATGTACGGTGGCGAGCTGTGGACGGCACGCCGAAAAGTCACGAGACTGTGCCAGTGCTCAATGCGCTCGCTCCGTAGGAGACGTGCGGAGCCAGTTGGAAGTTTTCATTTTAGTCTCATGAACGAAGTAATGACAAGCCAGAAGCAAACCATTGGGATAAAATGCTGACGCCCTTGGAACGCGGACCCGACTGTATGGCATTCCGCGCATGTCAGTCTGGAGGTAGTGGAAAAACATGTTCATCTGGCATTCGTTTAGGCCAGGCGCCCAGCACTTTAAAGTGCCAAAATCGACTCAGCAAAAGACACCATGGCGACCACCTGGAGTATCTTCGGTAGAGCCCCCAAGGACACCAAAATCAGTGGGCATATCAACGCATCCTGACAAAACAGGGGACGAAGATAGCGGAAGGACTTCAAAACTGGGAGCTCATAGTCGCCTGAAAATGTGTATTTTCAACTCCAAATCTGAATTTTGATGTCCACAAGCCCTGGGTGCAACGCCGCGGGTAATCGCAAGGTTAGACGGAGGCGTTGCACTCGCCCAATAGCTCGAACAAAGATGCCCCCCCCCCCCCCCCCCGGGTACCCAACACCTCATCACGTGCCCACCGCTTCCCCAGCACCCCGCCTGGCTGCACCAGGTTACGACACGCGCCCGCATCACGCGTCCTCAGGCAGACGTAAGGCTGGCAAACGCCCCGCGAGCGATCCACCTGTTCCCGGCGGGCCATCGGGGGTGATCCGCCCCGATCGGTGGCAGTGCCCGTGCCACCGGTGGCAGTGTGGCGGGGCACGACTGGCTGGTTCGCTGTCGCGCAAGGTCGTCGCGCAAGGCGTGCTGCGAACATGGACCAAGGCGAACGGGTGTCGGTGGCAGGGAGTTTCAGGGTCACACCGGTCTTTCTCTATAGGCAGGCGGCTGGTTATTGGCCGCTCGTCCCGATTTATATCGTGTGGTTCATTTTTTTTTTCGATTATGGTTCTCGCCGGTCGTTGTCAGGGGTGCAGTACTTCGGCGAAGCTCTGCCAGTGCGGGCAAGATGGCCGGTGCGGGGCTTATGCCCTACAGTGACACCGTCCTGGCAGCTGTGCACATCATGACGCTGCAGCGCCTTGAAATGCAGCACAAATTGCCAAAGCGGCTGTTGCCCAGCTTTTCCGCGTTTGTTGAAATGGTCGAAAATCTGCTCAGGGTTTTGCGAATGTTTAAACGCAGGCGAATTGCAGACCAATTAACGACATCCGGCTTAGAAACCCGCTCCCCAGTCTCCGCAGGCATGTGGTGCTGCGCCGGTCCCGTTCTGCCACCGGTTCTCGGTATCCCCCTCCCGCCTCCAAATCCCAAGGCCTATGTATGCTAGGAAGTAAATGACAACTTGTGTTTGGGTGCCATAGTTGCATACATTCCTGAGCATCTTTTGTTTTGCATGCATGCCAGCACGTAGGTCGCCGGAGATCGTACGGCAAAAGCCATTCAATATTGACCCATTACAGTGGGCGGGTAGTGGGAGTTACATTTCTTCGCGTTGCACGACAGCAGGCGAAACCAATGAAGGTATCTTACGACGATGCACTGTAAACGGCTTGGGCCAGGTTTCCTTACGCGATTAAGTGGTCTGGAAGCGTTGTGAGTGAATTAATTGTGCCCACGATACCTTCATCTTTATTGGGGATGGATCTTACCAAAAGTCAGCTAAGGTCTTCTGGGCTATACACGGCCTTACCAATGACCGAGGCCAGCTCGGCGGGTCGTAGTTGTCGATTCCAGCGAGGTTGACTCACTGCACCGAACAACGGACATCGTGTGGCCCTGTCTGAGGAAGGCGTCCCCAGGCCACTCCAAGCTTAAGGTGCAAGGAAAATGGCGTGCTGATCAGGACAGTGCTGCGAGTCTTGTCATACGTGACATGACTTTGACCCGGGATGGCAATGGTCTTGCATTTATGTGGTTGGTGCCTCTATTGTACTTAGTTTACCTCGCATGCCGAGTAAGTGCTGTTCATATCATATATGCACACGAAGTGCGAAAAAGTGCTCCTTAAGGTCGCTTGCTGGAGCTAATCTCACTTAAGGTCGCTTGCTGGAGCTTCGAAATTGTGAGACAGCAGAGGCGTGTCCGATCACGGAAGTGCACAGCGGCATGCGTGTGCTATTGATCTGCTGCAGTTGCAGTAGTTGGCAAGAATGGCGCAGTTTGGCACGTGATACGCGACGTCAGTAACGTAGGGATGACCTGGACTCATATTTTGCCCAGCATGCGACTGAAATGTACCTAAAAGCACAGGAAGTTTCGCGATTCAACTTCCACATGTTTCACGGAATCCTCGAAGAGCTTCAGATTTTTCGCCTTTGTAACTGTCCTTCGGGGCGTGGTTCAGCGTCCTTATCGCGTGTGGCATAGTAAACAGTGCCATCATTACGGAAGGCTTATTCCTTCCACAATCACTAAAAACTGACGCACCTGCTCAGCACCGCCCGCGGAATCCACATTTCATCTACAGACGGGGGGGGGGGGGGGGGAGGGAGGGCACATGTGTGCCAACGGCCGGCTGACAAAATGGTGAGGCGTGGCTTTGTCGGCCCGGTGGCGCCATAGGTGCGCGTCATTCTGTGTGTGCTGCACCACTGAGGTTGCAAAGGCAGCGACCGTGCGCGATTTATCCGTCCGTCGGGCCGTCTGTGGTCCGTCGGACCTACAACTTGCGCCACAGAAACTCGGGCCTTTTTGGATGCGGGGCTGGCTGACACCGCCGCCTGTCCCGACTCGGAGCGGCCCACAATGATCTTACTCTTCGTCAGACTGCAGAGCTCATTCATTGTTTGCAATTCATGCTCCGCTCCGGTGGACTAGTGACTGGTGGTATTGTCGACAGCTGGCGCAGGGTGGGCTGGGGTTTTCAAATCCCAGCCTGTCAGTAGTGCTCATGTTTAATGCATGCCGGCTGCAAATCGTTCAACGTTTACATTTGACTGGTGTGGATTGCATGGCACGCTGCATGTAGTTCAGCGTGTTTGCTTGTAGTCTTTACCCCGGTGCGTTAAGAACAAGGGCGTCGCCCACAGATGTGTGCTCGTATAACGACGGTGGTCCTTTGTGTGCTGAGGCTGAGCGGTGCGCAGTGGGTCTGTTGGTTTGGCCGCTCGGTCTGACCAACAGGCCCGCTGGTCTGGTGTGACTGAGCCTAGCGGGTCTATTAGTCGGGCTGCTCAGTCCGGCCAACAGACCCGCTGGTATGGTGTGACTGAGCCCAGCGGGTCTATTAGTCGGGCCGCTCAGTCCGGCCAACAGACCCGCTGGTATGGTGTGACTGAGCCCAGCGGGTCTATTAGTCGGGCCGCTCAGTCCGGCCAACAGACCCGCTGGTATGGTGTGACTGAGCCCAGCGGGTCTATTAGTCGGGCCGCTCAGTCCGGCCAACAGACCCGCTGGTATGGTGTGACTGAGCCCAGCCGGTCTGTTGGTCGGACACAGCTGCGCGCGGCGCTTGCTCGCAGGCGCACGCACTGCACGTGCTCGTGGGTGGACGTACTGCATGTGCGAACGCACGCGGCGTAATCGGTGCAGCACTGGAGGTGGCTGGGCTTAGATCATCATGGTTGCAACATTGCGTGGATCAGACTCACAACGGGTGGGCGGCCAGGTGTTAGGCGTGTGGCTGTAACATTGGGTCTTCAGGGGTGACGCGCGTGTGGTAACCGTCACTGGCATGCGATGCCGAGTGAAAAGCAGCTAAGTGGCGGCAGGGCCAACGAAATGTTACGGGCGCGGTATTTTGAAACACGTATTGCGTATTTGCGGGAACGCCCTACAAGTACAACGTCGAGCCGGGCACCCGGTCCTGCCGGACCACGCCTTCGGGTCCGCCGGCGCTCGGCAGACGGGACGCGCCCGTATCTCTGACGTCCCGATCGCCCCCTCACGAATCCCGGCACCACCTCCGCCCACCTGGCGTGGACGGTCGCGGCTCGCCGGTGGCCACCATCGACGACGCCGCGGCGCGCGTCCCGCGCTGCCGGCGGGTCTGTGACGTCCGGGACGGATAGACGCGGTGCCCAGTTTGTTCGTCTGTCGGACCGTGTGCGGGCCGTCGGGCGTACAGTTTGCGCCCCGGAAGTAGGGATCTTTTCGGGTGTGGGACTGGCGCGGTTGCCTGCCCCGGTCCGAAGAGAGCTACATGATTCATGACCACAAGCATAACGAAGGATGACTCGAGCGATGTAGCAGGGGTGTGTCCAGATCAGCCGGTTTAGCAAAGATGATGGATTGGACTGCACTCACGATACAGTGTCACCCTTGTAATCGCGGCCGAGAGGTACTTGGCGTAGCCGAGAGCTGCCACGTATGGCCCTTTACTTCCCTGTAAGCACGTAAGCACTTAAAACACTGCAAAAAACCCTTGAACGCTTTAAACATTGAGAAAACATTGAAACACGTAAACCCGTGAACATTTAACACTTAAAACGTAAAAAAAACATTGAAACATTAAAACCTGTTAACGCTTTTCCCCTGTAAACACGAAAGGAAATGCAAATAATTATTGTCTTGAGTTGGAACTTCACTGCAATGTGCGCACGGAAGAGCGAGGAATTCATGGTCATTGCGGATGCAAAGGGTCACACTAGACTTCATGACCCCTCGTCAGCCATATATCTGATCTTTATGCCGTCGGACTTGTCTCCCGTAGCTGCCTGCTTTCGCCTCGGCTGCAGCGATGTTTCGTCTGCAGCCTGGAGATGGCGGTACCCGCGCGCCTAACGAGACGCGCCGCCGTCACACCGAACGCCGTACCGGTACATGGGACGTGCCTGGAGCTGTGCTGTAGCATGGGTCCACAACTCACGTGTGGAATGTGAATCTACCAACCACGTCGCCAAGGGTTATATGGCTACATGTTGCATGTTGTTGCGCGATGGGATTGTCCAGGCTAAATTTCCAATGCTTCGAACGGGCAGCTGGTGTCAGATGTTGTGACGTTAATGGCCCGCTTGAGGCGACGAGCATCAATGCAGCGCGGTCTATCCGTCTAGCGGACCGTGTGTGGTCCGCTAGACCTACAATCTGCGCCATAGAAACTCGGGTCTCTTCGGATGCTGGGCTGGTGCAGTTGCCTGTCTGGACTTGGAGAGACGCACAATAGCAGTGCACACGGTCTGCTGAAGTGGCACTCGTATGTGATTCGAAGCAACACATGCTTCGGTGGGGATGTTGGTCTCGGTTGCTCCTTTCTTGAAGTGAACGCTGTCTTCGTATTGCAAGCTTGCCTTTTTATTTTGCGTTTTAGTTCCTGTTTTTGTTATGTTGTAAAGCTGGGGAGAGGATGACGTCATCAGGTCTTCTCACTGTGGCCATCTTTTCGGATGGTTCTTCTGATCCCCATCCCCAGGAGGTTCGCTCATTTACGACACCGCACCAAGTCGCAGGATGTTCTGCTCTTATCCTAATACGCAGCGTGGCGTGATGCAGGTGTTGGCTGAGTGTGGCCTCTACCCGTGCCATGACGCGCCGCGCGGGACCGTGGGACGCCAAAGGACCGTCGGCAGCCTTGAGGAGTGGGACGCTCTGTTCTTGACCCAGCTGAGCTGGTGTTTGTTTACCGCGGCGGTTGAGCGGGCCCGAGGCACTGGCGGGTTTTTAACGTGGTCATTGTCCCGTCTCGCCTCGGGACCTGCGACATCCGAGGCCGAGGCGTCGTGTGCGCACATCCTATCTATCCCTTTGGCAAAGCTGTGTGGTCCGACAGACGTACGGTCTGCGCCACAGAAACTTTGGTCTCCCCAGATTGGGACTGGGTCTTATTGTCTGCCTCGCCTTGGAGACTACAGCAGGTGTGCGCCGTCCGGCGGCACGGTAGCGTGCGAACTGCAGGTCTGCCGGATTTCGGCAGCTACTGATTGATGTGATGATTCTAGTAGGAAAGGACATCTGACATTGGACTTGTTTGGTCTCCGTGCCCTATAGCATGAATTGGTAGACCATGGTTTGGTGCCAGAGACGAGCTACGCTATGGTAGTCGTGAGGTCAGCATCTGAAGCATATACAAGCACGTGGTAGTATGGAAGAGCTGTTTTCCACTTTGGCGTTTTTCTTCTGCGAGGAGGGGGAGCGGCGAGGGCGCGATTGACGGCGGAACCGGTCAAGTTCGCCCTTTCCCACCATTTGCCTGAAAGGGCACCATTAACCCTCCGAAGCCCCAAACTTGGAATGAAGCTCGTTCAGCTCGCATCGGTGAGATCACGCGAGTCTGCCCTGACTCGCGACACACGCAGTGTGCAGACATCCCACCCTTCGGACTCGCTTGTTCTGCCTCACGACTCGACGCCGTCGGTCGTCTGGACTTGGCCTGGTAGCCCCTCTCCCTGACTGATCCTGTTCCTCCCCCGACTGATCAGTTGATTCGGTTCGTGAGCTCTCCTCGTTTACCTTCGCGTCGCCCGTGGACGACGAGCAGTGCCGACCTATGCCCATCAGCCGTTCAGCGGCGCCCGTGCCCGTATCGGCCGGTGCCGGCCGCGCCGTGTTCGTTATCGTGACCTGCGGCGCTCCGTCAGCCCGACCGCGACCCGGGTCCGCGCTCCCGGCCAGGAGGACCGGCGACGTCCTGCGGCACCGCTCCCCGCTGTGGGGAGCTGCTCCCGCTGTGGGGGGCCGCTCCCGCTGCGGGGATTAGTTCCCCGCTGCGGGAGCCGTTCCCGCTGTCGGGAGCCGCTCTCGCCTGTGGGGATCAGCTCCCCGCAGTGGGGATTAGCTCCCTGCTGTGAGGTGCCGCTCCCGCCGTCGGGAGCCGCTCCCGCTGTGGGGAGCCGCTCTCGCTATGGGGAGCCGCTCACCGCTCCGCCTCCAGTGGCGCATCGAGGGCAAATCAAGTCGAGGTACATTAGGTGCGGAGAGGCGTTAAGCAGATCGCGCTTGTTAGTCGTGGTGGTCATGGTGCTGTTTTGATCCGATTGTTTTCGCTCGAACCCCGCTCGAACCCCGCTCGAACCCGCTCGAACCCCGCTCGGTTTGTTGGCGGGATGGTTTGCGATCATTGCCGGAACAAAGGTTTATCCAAGGCTGATGAGTGCGGCATGCAAGATTAAGCTGTGGTCCTATTCCCGCGAAGCTTCGGAAAAAAATAAACCTGGAATGCCTTATCGATGCAGGTACTTATCTAGCCGTTTTTATTGACGGATGTCGTCATCCGGGGCGCGGGCTTTGTGGCATCCGCCATTGATAACGTTCGTTTTCGCGGTCCAGCTTCGTGGACACGGGTTTGGATGGTGCAGTGTCGATCGCCATCTGACGTCTTTTCCCAAGCCCACAGCGACCTTTTTAAGGCATGCTCTTTTGTCCGTATGTTATGAACAGTTGATATCTGCGTTTCACTTGAAGCGTCAGTAGCATCACCCCGGTTATGCCGTGGAGACTGGTGAAATTCGTGTCGTGGGGGGAATTCGAACCCTGGTCCCAAGTGCTTTATTCGGTCACGCCGCGTATTGCCGGGAAGCGTACTCATTAGGACATCAGTTATTACGAAACGTGGCCGATGCTGCCATCTTGGCGTTCGCATTATAGCATATAACATAACGCGTTATAACATGTAGCATAAACGCATTATAACATATGATATAGCATAACGCTTGCGAGAATCGGACAGGTTTTGCAAACTGGTTTGGTCCGTTTAAGCATTCCCATTCGACGAAAATAGCGCACCATGAAAGTTTTTATCGCGTTTCCGAAACCAAAGTGGGTTTATCTAGAGCACTATTGGGAGATGCTCAAGTGGTGGCAAAGAGAAGATAAGCTTGCAGCCGGCCCACAGAGGCGCTGACAACGCCACGGTGACGTCACACCAGCGCGATAGTCTGGCGGGGGCTGGCTGGGAGCCGCCAGATGGCCTTGAACCTAATTGGGATAGTTCAGTGCCGGGCGTCCCCACCAGCCGGCAGCCGCCCTCGCCCTTCTTGAGTCTCAGCCCCGCGCCTTTATCGGGACGAAAGGGGAGCGCGGGTGTCGTGTTTCGCGGGCTTCCGCGCGATGCGAAACGCTTCGCAAGACCGGATGATACCACGCACCCAGAGCTGGGCTGCGATCCCGACTGCGGTGTCAGGCATTTCACATGCGCGAGGCTGCTTGTTTTCGCGCGTGTTACGGCGAAGTTTTGGACGCTGTGCGCTGCCGTGTCGGCCACTCGCTGGCTGTCAATGACCGCTCGAGCTCGGGTGTCCGGCGCCCCCCATGAACCCGCCGAACCCGCCGAGGGTTCATGTCGCGTCCGGCGCCACGACATGAACCCGCCGCTCCGGAGCTTCTGAGAAGGCCCGCGCCGAGCCCGTGATGCGCTCTGACCCCGTGACCGGGCCTGCCAGCGCGAGCGGCCCCGCGTCGCTCTCGACGGCGAGCAGCGCGCCCAGAAACAATGGTCGGCCGCGTGTCTGGTGTCGGCCACTGGCCAACATGGCGGCCGAATCACGAGCGGGCGCGTGACGTCACCTGTCGGCCGCGCCGCCGCCCCGCCGACGGCGGCGGCGGCGGAAGCGGGACGTCGAGCGGTGGGCCGGCCGGCGCGGCTCTCGTGACGTGTCGAGTCACGTCACGGACGGACTGTCGTGCCGCGTGACGTGGCCCGCGAGCGGCTGCTCTCCGGCGGCGCCGGTGGACGGGCGCGCTGCTGGGGGCCGCTGCTGGCGCGTGCCGTCGTCGGGCGGAGCGGGGCCGGACTTTGGCCGGGGGCCGGTTCGGCGGCGGCGGACCGGGCCTCGCGCACCGGCTCCATCTCCGCCCCACCCGTCAGCCGCTGCCGTCGCCTCTGCCGGGCTTGCCGGAGACGGGCGGCCTGAGATCTTGTGCGGCCGTGTGTATGTATGTGTGTGTGTGTGTGAGGTTTGTGTGTGTGTGTGATCCGGCCAGATGGCGGCGCGGCAGCAGGCCGGCCGCTGATCAATACCGGGTGGCCGCTGGCCGCCGCCGCCGCAGCCCGGTTAACACGCCTGGCGCCGGCGGTGACGCGCGAATGGGGCGGAACGGGGGACGGGGATGGTAACGGGGGACGGAGACGGAGACGGAGACGGAGACGGAGACGGAGACGGAAACGGAAACGGAGACGGGGACGGGGACGGGGACGGGGACGGGGACGGGGACGGGGGACGGGGGACGGGACGGGACGGGCGGCTTGTGTCCCTGACCACTGACCTGTGGTGGGAGAGGCCGGCGGCGGCGCTGTGTCCGTGGCCCGCTGGGGCGGCGCACTGATCTGGGACTCACCTCCCTTGCCCCTGTCCCTGTCCCCGTCCCCGTCCCTGTCCTTGTCCCGCTCTCATCGGGCCTGCTGAACAGCGGCCTCGTGACGAAGCCGCCAGGCGCGGTATAGCCGGCGGGCGCAGGCCGTCCACGAGAGCGACGGCTGGAGGCTAACGCCGCTGTGAGCGAGAGCTGGTGTTGTTGAGAACGTGACATGGAGGTCCTGGCGCCACATGAAAGACCGGTCGGGCGTGGGTGAGGGATCAGGATCACCTTGATCATGGCGCTGGGGCTGCCATTGCATGGCATCGGCCATGGTCGGTCCGTATCGCCGTGACCTTGGGCCACTCGACAGGGGCCTGAACAGACCCCCACCCTCGGCGATTGTGGACGGGAGGGATGGACTGTAACAACGAGCGGCTGTTTTCGAAACTGAGACTGAACCAGGCGAGTTGGGATTAACCCCGGTGTCGCAAGTTGGGGACAAACCATTTGGAATTACGTGGTCGGATGCAGACGAGGCTTAAGTGGACGTGACTCGCGGATGACATCGGTTTCTGAGGCCGTCCCAGGGCGCTCCCGGCGCCCTCCAGCGGCCGTTGTGACGCTGCTGGGGATGGGTAGCCATGCCGGCCCCGTGTTTCCGGCGCGCTCCGGGGCTCGGCTGGGACGCCATTTTGTGTCGCCTGCCGCTCCTCTGTATCGGGTGCGAATGAATCATTGATTAGGCGCGGAATGGTGCGCTCTGGCTGGAGGGTTTGCAAGGGGGTTTCTCCATCTCCGACGCCTGTGCTGCGCGCTTCACGCGTGTGATGAACCTTTGCATCGGTGAAGCGCGTGTCAACGCAGTTTCTCTGTCGCCAAGTGCTGACGCGTCGTTCCTCCGTCCGCAGGCTCGCCCAGCATGAGTGAGGGCCGCTTCTACAACATGAACAGCGCCGGAATGGCAGCGCCGGGTGAGTGACGCCGGTCGATGGCCACGGCTGCTGTGCGCTGCACGCGCCGCACCCGCGCGCCGCGGCCCGGGCGCGCTCACTTCGTGCCCGACACAAGCGGAGCGGAAGCGTATTTATACCGGCGCTGCCGGCCGCTGCCAAGCGCCGGTCATCGGCCGCCATGTTGTGTCGGCGGCGGGTCCGGCGACCGGTGCCCCCACGCCCGCCGCCGCCGCCGCCGCCGCCGACCGCGCGCGCGCGCGCCGGCCGGGTTTTCTCCGCAACTCGAAACAAACGAGCTTTCACGGCTTGATCGGCGCGCGGTGCGGCCTCCCCCGCCGCTGGCCGGTGGACTGGTCCGGGCCTGGCCGCCCGGAGACCGGCCGACAGCGGCGCGGCTCCCGTGTCGGGCCCCGCTGCTGTCGCAGAGGCCGCCGGCTGTGCACGGCGCCGGCAGGGAGCCGCTGGCCCGGCGCGCCGGCTCGCCCGCTTGGATCGGACGCTACGGTCGTGGAGGCGTCTCCGCTGGAGAACCGCCGCGTGGCGTGAAGACAGGCAGACTTCGTCGGCGACGGGGCCAGGCCGAGTTGGGCTTCGGTCACAGCTGACGTTGACAGGTCACACGTCTGTCAGGCCTTGGCTGCAGGCTTCCGGTGGTGCGATGCCTGACATTGACAGTCTATAGCCCGGCCAGTTCGCTCGAAGGCAGTCGGGAATTGGGGCGTCCATCGGACGGCGCCCAGACCCAGCGGTCACAGCAGCCGCCCACGCGGTGAGCAGACCCATGGTTTCACGATGGCGGCGACGCTCTGCGGTGGCCGCGTGCCGGGTGGTCACTCAGCCGGGAATGCGTTGCGCGCGCTGCGTTCCGGAATGCAGCGAGCCGGTTTTATCTGGTTGACACGGCAGCGCGGCGCCTCCAAGGCGCGGGCCGGCGTGCGACTTCCCGTCCGGTCGCACTGCGAGCGTGGGCACGATTTAACGTCGTGACCGGCGGCAGCACCCCTCTGGCGGTGACCCGACCTGGCGCCCGGGGTCCTGTGGCCGGTCACCACGGTCTAGCTGGCCGCCGTCGAAGCGGCGCGGCGCGGCCATTGCCGTTCCGCCGCCGCCGCCGCCGCCACCGCCGTGTTACGGTACGGTGGCGGCGCGCGGCGGCGGCTCCGACATCTGGCGCGGCGGCGGCCGCCGCCACCGCCCGGCTATCGGGCCGCCTGACGCATTTGGGTCCGATGCGTCCGCGGCCGCGACCCGGCGCGATCGGCGCTCGCTGGGGTCGTCTCGCCGACTGTGCAATCAGCTGCTTGGAACATGCCAATGCAGAGCGGGTAGTATGCGTTTTCTCCTCATCTACCGGTTGTTAGCGCCCGGGGGCGTTGGCGCCGCGCGAGCCGCGCTACGAACGCCGCCGCGGCCGCGGCAGACGCGTCGCGCGGCGCCGCCCGCCGCCGCGGGTGGCCCCTCTGGTCTTTTGTCGCGGCCGTCGGTCGTGGGCGGTGATTGCGTGACCGTCGCCAAAATAAGTTCCGGCCAACCGGCGGCCGATTTGCTGGCACGCCGCCAAGCCGATGTGACCGATGCACCAGTTACCCGAGTCAGACGTGCCGGGCGCATCTCGCGTCACGTTGCGCGCCGTTGACGTCGGCGAAGTGACCCGCTCGCTCGCGCTGTGCAGTGTGCGTCGTCTTGGCGCGGGAGGGGCGCTCCGCGATCGCCCGCCGCGCCTCTGGCAACAGCCGCCTGGCGCGGCCTTGGGATCAGCTGTGTGAGTCGGCCGACCGCCGACCGGCCGGCCGCGCGGCCCCCGCGCCGCGCCGTCCCACTCGGCCGCGCGCGGATCAAGTACGCGTGCCCCCGGCCGGCGACAGGTGTCGCTGCGGCGACCGGCACCGGCAGGTAAAAATGAGTGCCGGCGGGCACGGGCGTCTCTGCCGCCGCCGCCGCCACCGCCGCCGCCGCCGCGGCGACTCCGCTGCCGACCCGTATTGATTGGCCGGTCTGCTTGAGAATGGATGCACGGTGGGCGGGCGCGGCGGGCGCCGCCGCCGCCGCCGCCGCCGCCGCCGCCGCCGCCGCCGCCGCCGCCGCCGCTACCGCCGGGTTCGGGGAGCGGCGCCTCCGTCGCCGGCCGGGTGCCGACACCGCGCCCCGTCGGTGCCCCTCCCCAGGTACGCCCGGCGGCCGGCGGCGGTCGCAGGAGCGTCGCCGCCGCCGTATTGATTTTCATCCGGTTCAGTTCTGCAAATGAGACGCAGGAGCGGCGCGCGGCCCCGGGGGCGCCGGGCGGTCACCGCCGGCGTCCGCGGCACTTTGTCGGTGACCAGGGCGGCGACGGGACGGCTGCGGCGGTGCTGACCAGAGGCGGCTCCAAGCGCAGTTCCATTACCATCGGGCTTTTGCTGATACAGCTGTGAAGCGTCGAACGGGGTCGAGTTTGGATGTTTGTACCCCCAAGAAATGCAATCGCTGGGTTATTTCGTACGCGACGCAGGCGCTCGTCCGTGCGCTCCGGCGGCGCGGCCCGCTACATTATCTGCCCCGGCGGCGCCGCGCCGCGATAAGCTTCCGTTAATGCGGAGTCCGAGCGGGCGCCGCGGCGCGCCCAGCTGCTGACGCGGCTCGTCGCGCGCGGCCGACCGGCGGATTCATCAGAGGCCGCTTCGCCTTTGTGTGTTCACGGAGCCGTTCCAGTAACACGGCAGCCCAGTGGCGCCGCCAGGCGCGTGACGCGGGGGTGAGCGGCCGCGGCGACGCGCCGGTTGCCATGAATCTTGCCCGCCGGCGGCGAGGCCTTGAAGCGCCCGGCGCCGTGGCGGACCAGGCGCGGCGCCTTCCTCGGGACGGTGCGCTGGCGGCGCCCGTGCGTTCCGCTGGCCGGCCGGCCGCCGCCTGCAGCCGGCTCGCTATTTCTGAGGTCCGCCAGGGTGCGCGCTGTTTAGCGGCCGACATGTTTGGAAAAATAGTGCCGGCCCGCCGCCACCGCCCGCGATCGATAATTTAGAGGCCGGCGGGACGGCGCGGCCGGCAGTGTGCGGCGAAAGGTCAGCGATCGCCGGCGAGCGACGGGCGTGACCGTGCCGACGGCGTCCGAGGGGGCAGGCTCCGCGCGAGGTACGTGACGGGCGCGGCGCGCCGCCGACGCTCGATGATTAACCTGGTATTGATTGGGGCGCGCTCAGCTGGCAGACGCGTGCCGGCGGCGGCGGCGGCTCTCGGCCAGGCTCAGCTGGGTGGTGGACGCGACGGCCAGCGCCGCCCGCCGCCGCCGCCGCCGCCGCCGCCGCCGCCCGGCCCGGCACCGGGCGGCAGCGATGGCGGCGGCGGTAACTGCGTAGCGCTGTCACCGGCCAGCTCGGCGCGAACGGCTGATGCTTCCAGGGGTGGCGCGGCCATCTGCCGGCAGCGGGCGCGCGGCGTGCTGCCATTGTTCGCACGCTCTGTCCCGGCGCGCCGCCACTCTGTCCCGGCGCGGTCGAGTTCGAGGCGCCGCCGGGGCGTTATCGTGGCGGGATCCGCGGCCCCGGCTAGATACCGGCGCCGCCGCTGTGAGCAGCAGCGCTCCGTCGGACGCGTCGGCACTGACGGCGCTACGGCAGCGGACCAGGGAGGGCGGAGGCGTCAGCCAATGGTGGGTGCAGCCTGCCGGCGTCACCTGGAGCGCCGCCGGCACAGAGCGTCCCACGGCTAGTGAGTGCGCGAACGGGACGCGCGTGCGAGCTCTCTATGGGTGACATCGAGTCCGTGTGGGCGTCCTCTGCGGCGGAGATCCGACGCCGTGCCGCCCGGTGACGTGCCTGTCGCCGGTCGCACCTGGGTCCGGGAGACACGGCTGCCGCGCCCGGACCGGCTCCGCTCCCCGCGCCGTGCGACCCGTGTCGGGACGGGCGCCGCGGCGGCGGCCGCGGGCGGCGGCGGCGGCGCCGTGACGACAGAGCGCCGCCGCTGCTCCGCGCGGCCCGCCGCCGGCGCCGCGCCGCCCGCCAGCGAACGGTGCGCTGGGAGGCGACCGGGCCGCCCCGGCCCACGTGACGTCACGGTGCCGGGCGAGACGCAGTTGTGTTGTGACGGACGGCTAAATATGGCGGCCGGCGCGCCGCCGCCCCGCGCAGCTGGACTGGGCTGCTGTGTGCCGAGGGGTTTGCTGGGCGCGTGGCCGCTGGGACGATGTGTGGCGCCCGCTGCCGGCCGCCGCTGCCATTGGGCGCAGGCTCCGCAACGGGGACGCGGCCGCCGGCCGTGTCTGGGTGGGTTGTTTGGTCGAGGGGATGCGTTGTGGGCCGGCGGGTGTGTTGTGAGTCTGTGTATGTCGCGGACGGTTTGTGTATGTTTGTGTCAGTGTGCCGGGTCCGCGGTGTGTGCAGTCCGGAGCCGCACGCTCGGCGGCTTCGCCCGTCCGGGTTGTGCAAGACGTCTGTGTGGTGAGTTGTGGTCCGGCCAGCCCGTTGGCCGGGGCGCCTGCCTGCGGCCCGCCCGGCCGTCGGCCGGCGCCGCCGTCCGCCCAGAGAGGCC
Organism: Pollicipes pollicipes; assembly: GCF_011947565.3. NCBI lineage: Eukaryota > Metazoa > Arthropoda > Thecostraca > Pollicipedomorpha > Pollicipedidae > Pollicipes > Pollicipes pollicipes. The sequence goes on along the minus strand of NW_023596818.1, from coordinate 1,653,753 downwards.
GCGCCATCGATCGGCGCCGGCGGTAATTGTCGCTCACCGAGCCGGGATGCGCCGTGTCCGCCGCCGCCGCCGCCGCCGCCGCCCGTGTCCACGCTGACGTCATGTGTCGGCGGAGGCCATGTTTGGCGGCGGCGTGTGCGAGTGCGGATCGGCGCCCGGCCGGCCCGACGCGAGCCCGCCGGTCGGGTGCGCATGCGCACTGGTCGCTCATGCCGGCAACGTCTGTCCACAGGTGGCGTGAGCGCGGCCAAAATGGACTCCCTGCAGGCGATGGACCGCCGGAAAGCCGAGCTGCTCGAAGCCCGCTTCGTCGGCAACCGGGTGAGTGCGCGGCCATTTTGCCACCGGCCTCGGATAGCTGACGGTGGACCGGGCACCGGCTAGCTGACGGTGGACGGAGCGCCGGATAGCTGGCGGTGGACCGAGCGCCGGCTAGCTGGCGGTGGACCGAGCGCCGGCTAGCTGACGGTGGACCGAGCACCGGCTAGCCGACGGTGGACCGAGCGGCCCGGACCCTGCCGTGTGGCGATACGCGGCGCTGGCGGCTGCCGGCTCTGCGGTCAGGTGCCGGCCGTCCCGGGCGCCGGCGCCGCGGCCGTGTCGGGCTCGCCGCGCTGCGGGGCTGGGTCTGGCGGGGGTCGCCCCGTGACGTCACCGCAGCGCGAGCTGGAGCCGCGGAGCTTGTCCGCCGCACGCGTGGCGGCTGCCTCGCAGCGCGGGGCTGCAGGCAGCGTGGGCGGCATGCCACGCGGTGCTGTCGGCCGCCGTAGTCGCGCGGCTGGTGTTGCGGGGTATCATAGGCGGTTCTGCCGTCTGCGTGTTCGGCTCACCGCAGGCGAGCGCGGCTTATTCGGGTCGTCGTGGAACTGCCGGCGCTTCTGTGTAAACACGGCGCGCGACGCGTGAAGAGCAGCGAGCGGCATCTGGCGCGTCCGACGCTGCTGCGGAGGCGGCGGCTTCACACCCGTCTCCGGCCTCCCGCCCGACATGCCGGAGCTGGACCGAGGGCGCGGCAGCGGACCGCACCGCCCGCCGGCTGCCTGCCTGTGGTGCCCGGCCCGCCTGCCTGTGGTGCCCGGCCCGCCTGCCTGTGGTGCCCGGCCCGCCTGCCGGTGGTGCCCGGCCCGCCTGCCTGTGGTGCCCGGCCCGCCTGCCGGTGGTGCCCGGCCCGCCTGCCTGTGGTGCCCGGCCCGCCTGCCTGTGGTACCGGGCCGCCTGTCGGCCTGCCGGCCGGAGCGAGCTCCTGCAGGTCCGCCAGGGGGCGCCGCTGCGCCGCCGCGCCGCCGCGTCCCCGGCCGCAGCTGCCGCGGTTGCCAGTCGCGTCTCTGCCGGGCCGCAGGCGTCCGTCCTGACGGTAGCGCCGCCGCGCCGCCGGCCCCGGCTGCCGCGGTCGCTGGTCGCTTCTCTGCCGGGCCGCAGTGCCCGTCCTGACGGTAGCGCCGCCGCGCCGCCGGCCCCGCCTGCCGCGGTCGCCGGTCGCTTCTCTGCCGGGCCGCAGTGCCCGTCCTGACGGTAGCGCCGCCGCGCCGCCGGCCGCAGCCGCGTCACCGGATGGCGGCGCGGACGTCGCGTCACTGACGTCACTGACGGCCGGTCGCTGTGTCCGCAGGTGGGCCCGCCGCCGCCGCCGCTCGGGCCGTTCAGCAACGTACAAGGCAACGACGGCTCGAACCTGAGCACCGGTGAGTGGCGCAAGCCCGCGCCGCGCGCTCCCTGACTCTTGGACGGATAAACGGGCTCCGAAGGGCCATCTGAAGGGTTGTTGGGCGCGATTATTGACGAGATTGCGGTCAAATCATCGCCACCACGGGGCTTGGAAAGGCTTGCAAGTTTGTGGGTGATGCTGGGTGTGCGGCCAGATATGTGTGCAATCAGCGGTCCAAGGCGTGTTAAGCCGTACCGGTCTGATCTGCTCACGACCCGCCGTGTTTAGAAGCATCCCGTTGAGTATTGAGTCGTATCCTGTGCGGGTTATAAGTGTGACGGGTCATGTTGTGCTCGGTTGCTCCTCACGCTATGTTATTTCGTCTACCAGCCGCGCACAAGGCCTGGCACGAGTATGCGAATGACCTTTCAGATGCATTCACATGAATGATGATTCTGATGATGAATGAATGATTCTGCGTCTTGCGTGGGGCCGTTTGTGATCGCCGTAATCCGGCGTTACAGAGCGCGTCCAGCGCGGTCGGGTATGGATGCTCTAGTCGGATATGGATGATGTTGGCGTTCTTGAGAAGGCTTACTGCCCCCGTGAAATCTGAGCGGTGATACGGATGGGCGAGCAGGTTATACTGATGAACATGATGACATTGATCATGAGGGAGATGGCAGCGAAGGCTTTGATCGCGGCACTGCAGATGTGAGACACCATGGTGCTGACTGTGATGTCGACGGTGGCGTTACAGGCTCGGTCAGCGACAAGGAGGAGGCCAACTCGCCGGACAAGGGCGTGCCGCCGGCGCCGCCGCCGCAGGCCCGCACGCCCAAACGCAAGCGAAAAAACACGGCCGCGGACGACGGCGGTGCCAGCGGCCCCAAGCGCGCCGACAGCAAGAACAACAAGCTGATCAACGAGTACTTCCGCGGCCCGGCCGTGGGCCCGGCGCCGGTGCGCGCCGCGCCGTCCCTCCCGGTGCGTAGCGTCGGGGCGCACCAGCCGGCGGCGTCGCGGCTCCTGGCGGTGAGGCGTCCTCCGACCTTCTCGGCATGCCGCCGCCCTGTCGAGCGGAGCACGCTCTCTCCCGCCCGGCTACGGACGCGGGCCGGGGCTTGGGCTCGGGCACGGGCTTCGGCTCGGGCTCGGGCTCGGGCTCGGACTCGGGCTTGGGCTCGGGCTCGGGCTCGGGCCCGGGCCTCGGGCCTCGGGGTTCGGGCCGTTTTGGCCCCCGCACGGGCCGGCCATCGTAGTTGGGTAGTTGTGGCATCGGCGCACCCCGGGTGGCGGAGTTGTGGCCTGGCCTGACCTGGGCTGACCTCGGGGCCGTCGCGGCCGCCGGCGGCCTTCCTCCGTTACCGGTCTGTCCGGGCTGGTGTAGCGAGCCGAGTCCGCCTCTCCCGGCCGGAGCGAGCCGTAGTCCCAGCAGATGTTGCGCCGGCCGCGTCGCCGTCTCCGTGTAGTTGGTGGATGCACGCCGTGACTGGTCTTGGTCTCGCATCAGCGGCGTTTACGCCGCGCTGGGTGCTTGGTTTTCTGTTTGTTTAAGATTTATGTCGTCGGATGACGCGTGACGTTTTCTCATGGATTCGCGCATGATTGATCCTCGATCCTCCCGGGCTGCTATTCGCACGACGTGAGTATTCGTAGTGCTATGGCATGTGGCGATGTGCATTGCCTTCGTTGCTCGTTCTATGTCGATTGAGCGTTTTACTGATAAATAGGCCACACGATGTCTGCCGCCCTCCGCCGCAGTACCCGGCCAGCCCCCCGCAGGCCGTCCGCTGACACTGCCACCCTCCGCCGCAGTACCCCGGCCAGCCCCCTGCCGCCCGTGTCCCGCAGGCCGTCCGCTGACACTGCCGCCCTCCGCCGCAAGTACCCGGCAGCCCCCCGCAGGCCGTCCGCTGACACTGCCACCCTCCGCCGCAGTACCCGGCCAGCCCACACGGGCCGCTGCCGCCCTGCCTGGCGGACGGCTCGCCGTCGCCGTTCGTGCGACCCACCGGGGTGGCGCCGGCGCCGGCTCCGCACGCCGGCGTGCCGACCCGCGCGCCCTCGCCGGCCGCGGCGCTGGCCACGGCCGCCAGCACCGCCGCCGTGGCCGCCGTCACCCGCCGCTGTCACGGCGCCCGCCACCAGCAAGCTAGTACAAACGACGATGACTGGCGTGGACTTTCGGGAGCTGGAGAGCCAGGCGGCGTCCAACGACGAGGCGCGGCGCGACAAGATAGAGGAGATGGGTCGGGTGAGTGGCTACAGCCGGCGCGGGCAGGCGCGGGCTGGACGCTGCCCGGTGTTGAAAGGCGAACAACACCAGCTAACCGTGGTCGATAACGGCGGAGTATCGCTCGTCAACTGTGAGGGTGGGGGAGGGGCTGAAGCCCGCCGGGTGGCGTCGTGGGCTTGAGCTCGCGTGGCGCGGCGCGGTGAGGGTGGGGATGTACTGAAGCCCACCGGGTGATGTGGTTGGCCTGAGCTCACGTGGCGCGGCTTGGTGAGGTTGCGGAGGTACTGAAGCCCGCCGGGTGGTGTGGGCTTGAGCTCGTGTGGCGCGGCGTGGTGAAGGTGGGGGAGGGGCTGAAGCCCACCGGGTTGTGTGGTGGGCTTGAGCTCGCGTGGCGCGGCGTGCCCGGTCCGACTAAAGTGGTGGTCCCATGGAGTTGTCGGTCGTGCGAGGCTCTTTGCCAGCGGTGAATGGTAGGTGGGTTGGATGTCACGACCCACTGCGGTGCTGCAGCGGCATATTCTGCTAAAAACGCTCGGTGCGGGAGTGGTCTGAGTGCTGCTACGGTTCCGTTTTGGTCTCGCGATGTTTCGAAGCGCGCTCTTCGCACCGTCTCTGCCCGACCACAAGGGCATCATGGCAGTGCTCGAGCCGGGTTGTGAGCCGAGTGTGCTTGTAAGATGGCAAGCTACTTCTGATGCGCTGCTGATAACGTAGTTCGGTGTCGCTGATGCTCTATGAGGGTAACGTCGACCGGCGCTGCGCCCAGCCAACCGGCAGCGGTGCAGCCGCCCGACCCAGTCATTGCAACATATCACAATGACGCAAGCAATGGCGTGGATCTGGACAACCACAGGGCTGGCGGCACAACCATAACGCAAATCGAGCTTGACAGGTCCAGGTTCTACGAAGGCGGCTGTTTAGAAACTGCGGTGCACTCCCTCGGCCTTGCCATCAGGGCTCTCCAACACACTGTTCTTCTCATTGCGCGAGAATTTCCTTGAATGGCGAAGGTACTTCGACCGGCATGTGCTAGCGGTTTCCATTTGACTGCATCAAGCCCGTCCCATCGGTCGCATGCATCATAAAAGCGTGCACTGTCGTCATAAAACGCGACGCGAGCGGGCTAATCGTTTTGCCTTGCATGAAGCCACCAGACGCCCACAGTCGCCACTGACAGGCACAGACACGGACACAGACGCCGCCGGTCGGTCTTCGGGCGGCTCTTTTGAATCGTCCCGGCGCGCCAGGCGGTTGGGGCGTTGTCATGACGACGGTCCAGTGCGTCACGCCAGTGGTGACGTCATAGCTGTTCAGCCACAGACCTGACGCGACAGGATGTTCCATGCGCTGTTAATCAGCGGAGCTGTCAGGAGTGCAGGCGGGGCTCTCATGTTATTTACGGTTTGCGTATGTTGGAGAGGCCGCGCCCGCCGCCGGTCATTTCAAAAGATGGGTCGTTGCGCCCGCTGCCGGACCGCTGGCCCCTGACCCTTGCACGCTAGCCGTCGGGTTCGGACGGGGTCTAGGAAGACCGGCTGTGAGTCAGTCGCCGCTCCAGGCCAGTCAGGGCGCAGCAGACACCCAAGCGCTGCCTAGAGCTCGGCTCCGACCTGCACAGACGAGGGACGCCCCGTCCTCGGCTGTGAGCGTGCGTCCTGGGTGGCGCTGCTGGCGCCGTCTGCCGCCGGGAGGCCGGCCGGGTCAGGGCTGGGTCTGTCGGCGCGGCGTCAGCTGGACCGGCCGGCAGACCCGCAGGCCCGTCATGTGTTCGGGCCCGGGTCTGTCGACGCGGTGTCAGCTGGACCGGCCGGCAGACCCGCAGGCCCGTCATGTGTTCGGGCCCGGGTCTGTCGACGCGGCGTCAGCTGGACCGGCCGGCAGAGCCGCGGGCCTGTCATGTCTGTCACGCCTGCTTGCTCTCTGGCGTCTGCCGCCGGCCATGCCCCCCCCCCCCCCTCCCATCCCTCCTCCCGAGCGCCTGACTGTCGTGCCCTTCTGGTGACGTCTGGTGATCAGCGTTGTCTGACGATATCCCTGTCGGGATCCGTGTCCACGCTAGAGAATGGCTGTCGTGGCCCGTGAGCTGTGCCTGGTAGGCGTGCGGCAGCCGCGTGGTGACGCGCCTCACCCGCCGCCAAATAATGCGTAGGAGTAGCTCGTTAAGATGGCGTTAACGACCTTAACTCCTCAACCGCTCTTCGCTCACGCCGAGTGCCCTGTGCTAACCGCCCTTTAAGCGCCCGCTAACACCTCGTTAACCGGCCGTCCCCTGCCGCAGACGAACGAGGAGCTCCGGCGTCAGCTGAATGCCCAGCAGAAGCTGGTCGAACAGAACAAGTCCAATCTGGACAAGTGTGTGGACATGGTGAAAAAACTGCTCATCGAAAAGAGCAAAATCGAGAAGAAGGAGTGCCGCCAGAAGTGCATGCAGAACCGGCTGCGACTGGGCCAGTTTGTGACGCAGCGGGTTGGGGCCAGCTTCCAGGAGAACTGGACGGACGGCTACGCATTCCAGGAGCTGACCAAGTGAGTGGCCGGTCGCGGCGTGGCGGCCGCTGGGCACGTGCGAGGCTTGCTGCGGCGCGCCGGTGCCAGGCGCCGGCGTGGAGGCCGCCACAGACGCGGTGGAAGAGTGTGTCGTAGACAGGAGTGGCTGTGCGCCAGCTTCCTGAAGCGGGGGGCGGTGATGTATCCGATTCGAGAGGCGTGGTGGTGGTGCTTGTGATGCGACATTGCTGTGAAGGCTGGGTGAGATTGTTACAGCAGCGTGGAGCAAATATGTTGCTCAGTTGCCGGTTTCGCGCGACTTGTTTCGTCATGTTTCGTCTTTGGGCGTCAATGCCCCTCAGGCCGGCCAGGCCCCAGTGATAATAGGCGAGCGATGTGGCTATATCGCTACATTCAGAATGGCATTCGCTTCCTCGTTCTATGATGGCCTGTGGTAATCTGCCGCCCACTCTGCACGATGCATGCGTTATCATCATCTGATTCACAGCCCAGCCTGTAGCCAACATACTGAAGCACATCCCCGTACTGACTTCATCATCGATCTCACACGGTCCGTGCCGGTCTCTCCCCGCTATATTGTCCGTATCATGTCACCTATGTGGCACTATTCGTACCGCGTCGCACTCGTCCCCGACCGCTACATTTCTGTCCTTTTCCGTGCTGTGCAATGCTTCACCTCCCGCCTTCTTCTACGCCCGTCTCCATATCCCTCACAGCCAAGGTAGCCTGGTGTTTCGCCGCTACCCCCCCCCCCCCCCTTCCGCATTGGCGCTGTAAAATGAAGCACTCTCCTCAAATGGCCTGAGTCGCCGCCGTCCCTACCAATCCAGCGACCGACCTGAACCGCGCGTCCCTGCCGCGCTGCGCACGTCCCCGCCGCGCTGCGCATGTCCCCACCGCGCTGCGCGTGTCCCCGCCGCGCTCCCGGTGCGGGTCTGACGCCGCCGTCGCCGCAGGAGGATGGAGGACCTGTCCGCCTCCCGGGAGGAGCTCGACCGCCAGAAGAAGCTGCTGGCCAAGCGGAAGCCGACGAGCGCCGAGAGCGCGCGGAAGCGCGGCGGCGGCGCCGGCACGGCCCAGCAGAACGGCGGCGAGTTCGTGCGGCCCGAGGACCCCGGCCGTCTCAGCGGCCAGGAGTATTACGAGGCGGACGAAATCATCAAGGTACGCCGGCCGGTGCTGGGGCGCTGCGGGCGCGTGACGCGGGTTGGGTGGCACCGTGCCCTCCGCTCCGGCGGTGGCGGTGCGGGAGGGCGCGTGACGCGGGGTGGGTGGCGCGGCGCCCTCCGCGTCGGCGGTGGCGGTGGCGGTGCTGTGGCGGTGCTGGGAGGGCGCGTGACGCGGGGTGGGTGGCGCCGCGCCCTCCGCTCCGGCGGTGGCGGTGCTGGGAGGGCGCGTGACGCGGGGTGGGTGGCGCCGCGCCCTCCGCTCCGGCGGTGGCGGTGCTGGAGGGGCGCGTGACGCGGGGTGGGCGGCGCCGCGCCCTCCGCGTCGGCGGTGGCGGTGCTGGGAGGGCGCGTCGAGCGTCGGCTCGGGCCCAGCCAGGCGCGAGCTGTCGCGGCGGCAGGCGGTGATTTATGGCACGTGTGGAAGATTGTGCGGTGCCCATCACGGTGGGGGCGTGGGCGTGTTTGGTGATTTAGTGATGGTCGTAGGCGGTGCTTCACGCATCGGAGCCCGGGATAGGACCCCGGCTGCGGACCTCGGGGCAGACGTGGGGATGCTGGTGGCCGCAACAGCGTAACGCGCAGCAAAACAGCCTATCAGACGGCATTGTCAGTGGTTGCTTTGGGCGCGTCATGTGTCACACAGAGAGAGGTCACTAGAGTTGTGCCTAGGCTGATGACATCAGCATAAACACCTAGGCTGATGATAGTGTTTGGTGTTTTAAGGTACATCTTCGCTCACATATCGTCCATCAAGGCGCGGGGTGTTGGCGGTCCTTTGGGTGCATCGATTCTAAGGGCGTAATGCGCACAGCGAGGTGTCGGTAGCGCCGGGGCGGCCGGCGACTGGGCGGGATAGACGTCGGGCAAAGCTGGGCCCGAATACTGCAGTGTGGCAGCACGCTTACCATACCAAGTGATCAGCGGGGGCTCGAGTCCGCCGAACGGATTATCTGGCGGCCCAGTGTCACGGCCGGCGTGCGAGGCTGCCGTGTGAAGACATGGGCCGCGGGACGGAGCGGTGTCGAGGCTCCGTCACTCAGCATGTGCCAGCGCTGGCGGCGTCCCTGGACCGGGGCTGCAATTAGCGCGGCGCCTGTGCCGTCGCCGGCCCGGAGTCGGGCGGCCGGGCAGCCGGGCCGGCGGCACTCGATGCACCCGGACGGTGTTAACGGGTCAAGGTGCCCACCGGCGGCCGGCGTCGGCCGGCGGAGCGCTGGCTCACGGCCAGGTCGGCCCGCCGCCGCCGCCGCCGCCGCCGCCGCGGTTCGGCCGGCGCGTCGCCGTTCCCTGCGTAAGATTCCGTCCCTGTTCGCTGCAAGGATTGTCCCCGCTCTCCGTGAGGACTATCCCCGCTCATGAGGACGGACCCCGGTCGTGAGGACGGTCCTCGCTCGTGAGGACGGACCGCGGTCATGAGGACGTCCCCTCTCGCAGGAAACATCCCTGCTTGCTTGTTGTGAGGACGGTGCCGCGCGACAGGGCCGGCTCCCCCCGTAAAGACGACACGAGTGGTCGGACGGACAACGGACGCCACGGACGACGAGCGCCGCGCTGCCCGGGACGGCCGCCAGGGGCTGGGAGTAGGCCGCGGCGCCGCCCGGGACGCTGCACGGTGGCCGGGCGGCGCGTCGCTCCCATCCCCCCCCCCCCCTGGCGGCTCCGTCGCCACGTCAGGCCGGTGGGCGGTGTTGGGCCGGCGTCGGGGTAATGTTGAGCGCAGCCGAGCGCCGATCAATAGGGCCGCGTGGTGCCAGCTCCGGAGACGGCTGGCTGCCGGCGGCGTGCTGGCGGCTGCCGGACGCGGCCGGGCCGCGGCCGGCTCGGCGCCAGCACTGACGGCCCGGCCGCGTGAGGGCCCGGCGCTGAGGGCGGCGCCGGGCTCGCGCCACGCTCGGGCAGGGCCGGCCGTGGCGCCGCCGACGCCGCGCGCGGAGAAAGCCGCCCGCCGGAGAGCCGTGTCCAGACGCCGTGAACCGGCGCCGCACGGCCGGATCACGGTCGGTCCGGCGCTCACGACGATGATAGTCGCTCGGCACACTTGCGCCGGGCGTGGTGTCGCCATGGTAACGGCCCGGTGCGGCGTTGTTATGGATACGTCGCTCGCTGGGCCATCGCGCAGCTGTGCCGGACTGCTTGAGCGGACAGCAAGCACTGCATTCACGTCCGGGTTGCCCACTCAGCTGCGATATGCCGTCAGATTTGTGCAGGAATGGTGCTGGCGTGGGCCGAGCACCAAGATAGAGCTCCTTGAAGACCAGATACCGGAACTTCTGTTACGTCCGTTCGCATCAACGCGCCCTGTGCACGCCCCTGCCCATGGCTGTCGTCCGCCGTCGTCGGCGCGATCTGTCAGCCGGCAGGTCCTGTGCACGCCCCTGGTCGTGCCGTTTGCTCGCCGTCCGTCCGCACCGTGCCCGAAGTCGCGCCGCCGCTAATCGGATTGCGTGACGTCACGGCGCCGCCCCGACTTCAGAGCGTGCCGAATGGGGCCCGCAGCGGCTGCATGTGGGTCACGGCGGGCCGTGTGACCGGGGTCCGACCGAGGTCGAAGGTCGGCCGGCGCGCGCGCCGACGGCCCGGCGGCAGATGTCGCCTCGCCTGCGGTGACGGGCCGCCTGCCGCCGTGTCGAAGATGGGCTGCCCAGCGGCGCCCGCCGACCCCGGCCGCTGTGCTGGTGACGGCTGGTGAGCGGCGCTAGTCGTCAGCGTGGCTCGCTTCAGGGGAGAACTTGGGCTGGGAGGGAGCCGTCTGAATCGACGAGCGAGAGAGTTGTGGACCGCAGTCCTGTAGTTGCCGGCATTGCCTGCGATCTCCTGTCTCCTCGTCCACGCCGTCTGCTTAGCTCCGACGAGCGTTGTATAGCGTTGCCCACACAACCCAACAGACCACGTTTCCAAAGCGCACGTCCAAACGAGTGACCGCCGCACGCGGCACACACGCTGCGGCGCCCGTCGTCGCTCCCCACGTCGTCTGTGTAGTCGGGGTAGTCGGTGCGCTCTAAAGCCCGAATCATCAAGTGACCGGCGTCGTTCGCCTTTGCCGCCAGCTGCGGCAGGCCTCGCTCAAGAAGGAGGACACGGACCTGACGCTGGAGATGGAGAAGCTGGAGCGTGAGCGCAACCTGCACATCCGCGAGCTGAAGCGCATCCACAACGAGGACCAGTCGCGCTTCAACAACCACGTGGTGCTGCACGACCGCTACCTCTTCATCCAGCTGCTGGGCAAGGGCGGCTTCTCCGAGGTGCACAAGGTGCGTGGCGGGGGCGGGGGAGGGAAGTGAGGGGGTCGCCGAGCCGAGCCGAGCCGACGCTAGCCGCCCGCTGTGTTGGGGTCGCGGTCCGCTGGCCCGGCTGGCGGGCTGGTCGGTTTGTTCGGGGCCGTGACTCACGACTGCAGCTGTGGTTCGGCGATGTGGTAGCGCGAAATGTCAGCCGTGTTTGTATGGAAGCTGGAGTTGTTGCGCTACATGCGTCGTGTCGCCTAAAAACGGCAGATTTTTGCGACGGCTGTGTGGCATGTGGGATTTAACTCGGCAAGTTTGGGGCGCTGCGCCGTGTGTCGACAGAATGTCACGACGCTGCCGAAGACATCTCGGGGACGTGTGAAGTGTGGAGGGTGAGCTTCGCCGGGGCAGGTGCTCATTTTTGCATCGTGAAGAATCGGCCTTGGAATCGGGCCAGCAGACTTTCCATCGTTAGCTTTCGCGTCGCCTGCATTGGGAAAAGCCTGTGAACAAGGCGGTGTTAACTGTGGGGGTAAGACGTAGTCGAAGCCCCTGGGAGCTCACCAGATGACGTCACAGTGCTGACGGCGCGTCCCCCTCCCCCCAGGCGTTCGACCTCAAGAAGCAGCGGTACGTGGCGTGTAAGGTGCACCAGCTGAACAAGGACTGGAAGGACGACAAGAAAGCCAACTACATCAAGCACGCACTTCGGGAGTACAACATTCACCGGACGCTGAATCACCCGCGGGTGGTGGAGCACTACGACGCTTTTGAGATCGACTCCAACTCGTTCTGCACGGTCATGGAGTACTGCTCGGGCCACGATCTCGACTTCTACCTGAAGCAGGTGAGGCAGCCGGCGCGGCCGGACGGGGGCGCCGGCTGCGGGCGGGCGACAGGCGCCGGCAGGTCCCCGGACCCGACACGAGCTCCGCTCTGCGGCGAGCGCCGGCAGGTCCCCGGACCCGACACGAGCTCTGCTCGGCGGCGGGCGCCGGCAGGTCCCCTGACCCGACACGAGCTCTGCTCGGCGGCGGGCGCCGGCAAGTCCCCTGACCCGACACGAGTTCTGCCCGGTGACCTGGCGCGGCGGGAGGGTGTGGGAGCGGGTGTCGACGCGTTCCGTTCGCTCCCGGACCGTCTCCGCCCCGTGGCCGGGCAGTCCGAGAGCGAGGTGTACAGGTGTGGACGCCAGCTGTCCGCCGTCGCCTGACGCCCCCTCCCCCTCCCCCTGCCCGGCAGCACAAGGTGATCGGCGAGCGGGAGGCGCGCTCCATCATCATGCAGGTGGTGTCGGCGCTCAAGTACCTCAACAGCATCCACCCGCCGGTCATCCACTACGACCTGAAGCCCGGTGAGCGTGGCGGCGCGCCGCCGGGCGACCGCCGCGGGGAACCGTCACCCCTCGCCCGTCACGGCCGCGCCGGAGTAACGCTAGTGGCGGAGCGGGCGGCGAGCGCCGACGAAGGCCGACAGCGGGGGGCGCCGACCGGTGACGGAGGCCGGTCGGCGGCCGCCACTGTAGCCCTGTCGGCACCGACGGCGGGGGTGATAAGCGTCGATTTGCTCGGCGAAGGGCGGGGTGACGGGCGCGTGACGGCGTCACTTGTCACGCTCCCGGATGTGGCGTCACCGAGTCACCGCTGGCTTGGGACGCGGCGTTACGGCCTATTGCCGCCCGCCAATAGGTGTTTGTTCTGAGTCGGGATTTGTGGTTGGCTCGATGTGTAAGCACGGTGTAAGTCTATGTTTAGTTTCCGAGGCACTAGACCGCTAGTTTGTGGGTCAGATGTCCTTCCGGGTCCGGTGCTGTAGTATTCGCCAAACGTCGGCATTACCGTGACTTTTGCGTCATTCCTTGTGGGACGTGGTGCCGACCAATTTCCTTGGTTGCATCGCACTAGACGTGACGTTGGCCCATTCCTCAGCGTGGTATTCGTCCTTGACACATCTCGTGTCCTTGCCTCCAAGCGTGACCTGGACCTGTGACCGCAGGTAACATTCTGCTGGTGGACGGCGACGTTCTGGGCGAGGTGAAGATCACCGACTTCGGGCTCAGCAAGGTGATGGACGACGACAACTACAACCCCGAGCACGGCATGGACCTGACCTCGCAGGGCGCCGGCACCTACTGGTACGTACCGGCACGGCTGGACCCTCTGGCATGGCGCCGTGCCCGGCGACATGGCGCACCAAGGCCCCGCGACATGACCCTCCAGGCTCTGACGTGGGGCCCAGCCTGGTGACATGGCACCGGGCCCTCCTGGCACGGCGCCCACAGACCGTGGCGGGGTGCCGTGGGCTCCATGTCGGTTGGTTTATGCTACCGCGGTCTCGTGCGTGGCGCTGTGCCCTGATGGCGAAGACCTCAGCTCTGCATCCCAGCGCCGCGCTGTCCTGGTCTGCCACCGATGTGTCAGCGCATGCCGTGACTCACCCTGGCGATGTACCGGGGACCCTCCGGCCAGCGCGCGGCGGCGGGGTCGCGCCGTGTCGCTAGCTGCGGTTGTGAACTCCACTGTAACCCACGGCCCGGTGGTCGGACACTCCTGTCGGTGGACTCCTCCGGCTGGGCACTCCTGTCGGACACTCATGTCGGTGGACTCCTCCGGCTGGGTACTCCTGTCGGAACTCCTGCCCACTGGCTCCCTTGTTTGAGAGGTGGCCTCTGTGTATCATGAGCCGTGCTGTGCGTCCTTGGGCGCTACTTATCACCAGCCGGCGGTGTGGCCACCTCTGACAGTCGGGCGTCGCTCTGGCGCCTCTCGCTCCCGCCCCCTGCCCCGCCTCTCTGACGGTGCGGTGCCGTCCGCAGGTACCTGCCGCCCGAGTGTTTCGTCGTCGGCAAGAACCCGCCCAAGATCTCCAGCAAGGTGGACGTCTGGAGCGTGGGCATCATCTTCTACCAGTGTCTGTACGGCAAGAAGGTGAGCTTCCGCGCCGGCGTTCTCCGCGGCCACCGTGGGGCTTGCCCATGGCGCCGTCGCGGGGTATACCCGGCCCCGCGCGGCTGTAGCTGGCTGGCAGGGCCCGTGATTTCCGGCATGATATCACAATGTTCGGCACGCGCGGCAGACGCCTGCGGCGGGAAGTTAAGGCGATTGGCGGCGGGTGCCGGGAAGCGGGTACAACACGGCTGTCGGCCCGCCGGAGCCCGGCATGCAGCCGGGGTGAACGTCCGGGGTAGTAAGAGGACGCTGTGAGCTCTGAAAAAGGACATTACCTCTCAGCGGAGTGGGACAGCTCATAAAAAGGGCAAGAAGGGTGTTGTGAGCTCTGTGGCTGGTGATAATCGGCCTTGGACGTGCCAGGTGGAGTAATGGGTTAAAACAAGGCCGAGAAATCGTGCAAATATGGTGTTGAAGTGCTCAAAGCGTCCGGCATTGTCCGTGGTCGCAGTTCTGACATGGAGAGATAGGCGCCCAAGGTCTTCTGGTTGCCTGAGGTGGGAAAGTCCGATGTGTTTACGCTCACTTGACGCTGGCCGGATGCATGCAGCGGGCTTCGGTCGGGCCTTGGGGCGTCTCAGGCGAACCTTTGCATGCCACTGACCCGATGCGTGCCTTTCAGCCGTTCGGCCACAACCAATCTCAGGCAACCATCCTAGAGGAGAACATCATTCTGAAGGCCAAGGACGTGCACTTCCCCAACAAACCCACCGTGAACTCGGAAGCCAAGGTGCGTGCTGCGGCCGGGTGCTCTGGGCAGCGTCCGTCTCGTATGCCCGCGCTGTGCCGCCCCCGCGCCCTGGCGGTGGCTCTTCTTAGGCTCGCCATCACAAGTGCCGCACGCACCTGGTAATGGGTGTCCCCGGTCGGCAGGCGCTCTGTTGGGATTGTATTCCCGCTGTGGTGGCGGCTCTCCGCTGTTGCCTCGCCGCGGCTCGTGAGGGCGTGACCCGCGGATCATGTCTGCACCCGTACCGCTGCCGTGTCGTCCCCCGCGCACCGCTCCCGTCTCCCTGCGACTCGCCAGGGATCATGTCTGCACCCGCACCGCCGCCGTGTCGTCGTCGTCGTCCCCCCCTCCCCCCCCCCGCTCCCGTCTCCCTGCGTCTCGCCAGGGATCATGTCTGCACCCGCACCGCCGCCGTGTCCCCCCCCCCCTCCCCCCCCCCCTGCCGCACCGCGCGCCCGGCGGGTCTGACAGTGGCGCCCTCCCCGGCAGGCGTTCATCCGCTGCTGCCTGCAGTACCGCAAGGAGGAGCGGTACTGCGTGCGTTCGCTCGCCGAACACCCGTACCTGCAGCCGGCGGCCGGCAAGCGACAGAGCGGCGGCGGCGGCGTGGCCGCTGCTGCCGCGGCCGCTGCCGCCTCCTCCACCTCCACCCCCTCGCAGACGGCCTCGAGCGTGCAGACGGCGGCCGGCAACTCCAACAACTCTGGCGGCGCCGGTGTGGTCAGCACCTCGTCCAACTCGTAGCGAGGCCCGGCGGCCCGCCGCGCGCGGGCGCCCCCCTGTGCTGTGACTTCAGTGTGATATGGACGGCCGCGGCGTGCGCAGCGTCGGAAGGGGCGGCCGACGCTCGGCGGAAGCTCCGCCGGGGAAAGTACGTAATTTACTCATTATTTAACGCGTGTGCGCGGCGGCGGCCGCGGCGTCGTATGCAATGTACAGACTGGCGGCCGATTCGGCCCAGACCTTGTTGTGTTTCAGTCAAATATATCAAAATTGTTTGTTGGCGTCGTTTGAGCGGCGGCGGGTGCGAGACCGCCGACCGAAGGCGGAGAGGTTGGTGTGACGTCCGCCCGGTGGAGCTGTCCCGCCGCGGTCTGCGGTCATTTCTTGGCTGATGCAAGCGTGCTCCGTCGCCGTGGCAGGATGATCCTGCTCGTCAGTGGACTGGCGACGAAAACTGAACGTTTTCCAGGTAAAGGTAGTGGGTAGTATTAATGAAGTACAATGCGTCTACAGAATCTGGGATAGGGCTAATGTCGCTCAAGTAGTTGCTTCGTTACGTGTACAAAAATGCTCTCGGTTCTGCCTCAACTTGCATGTGACCCTCCCTGTAAGACCGTATAATACTCTCGGGATTAAAATCTCGTGTCCAGCCGGCCGCAGCGCCGTGCCAGGGGAGCAGGGCTCACGTCATGGCGGCGCGGCGTCCGTTGCATTACACTAACCACGGGCTATTCCTGCCGTCACGTGAAAGGTATGCCACAGCCAGCGGTACGAAAACTGGTTTGGGTTGGTTGCGATTAGAGCCACTGCGGTCAGTGGTGTCCATTTGGGAGCTGTGGCATGAGGGAGATATGAGATCCGGGGCAGGACTGCGGTCGTCACGGGAGGCGTCCGCTACCGAGCCGCGCCGGCAGGCGGCTTCGCCCGGTTTGGTCGTTTGGATTAGAGCCCTCTCGGCAATCATGAAACTTTCAGTGATGCGGGATGAAGGGGAGCGGGTACCGGCGGGGCAGAACCAGACGGATCTGAAGGTCCAATTTCCCTGCCCGTCCCCGCCCAAGGACCTCTGTGCGAGACGTATGCTAGGCGCTCTTACAGGAGAACGGTACGCATGGGGGCCACGAGGCCGGGGATGAGGCGGTGTGCCGGAAGAGCGGTGCGGATGGGGGGGGGGGGGTGCGGGGGCCGAGGATGAGGCAGTGTGTCGGAAGAGCAGTACTGATGGGGGAGGGATGCAGGGGCCGAGGATGAGGCAGGGTGTCTGAAGAGCAGTACGGATGTGGGGAGGGATGCGAGGACCGAGGATGAGACGGTGTGTCTAAAGGGTAGTACGGAGGGGGATCGCGGGGCCGAGGATGAGGCAGGGTGCCGGAAGAGCAGTACAGATGGGGGAGGGATGCGAGGGCCGAGGATGGGGCAGTGTGTCGGAAGAGCAATACGGATGGGGGAGGGATGCGAGGGCCGAGGATGAGACGGTGTGTCTAAATGGTAGTACGGATGGGGACCACAGGGGCCGAGCATGAGACGGTGCGTCGGGAGGGCAGTCCGGGTGCAAAGGCTAACCACCTGGTGCAAATGACGCCTACAGCGCCCTGGCAGGCGAACTACATCGCATTCCATTGCGCTGTACTCCGCCGCGTTTTACGACATGGTTATGTACACCGGTCTGGGCCGGAGGTCGAAGGGAGATCTTTCGTGGGGCCTACTGGGGCGGCAGGGTGGGCTGCAGTGATTTCCGGCGTGGCTCTAGCACCAGTGAGTGTCTCGGCGCCCATGTTTCGCGTTTAGCGCCATCTCACAACGAGGCTTGGAAGTACAGGTGCGATGTATGTTCGGGATGTGATGGCGCTAGCCGTCGGAAATTTGTGGAAACTCGCGTACTGTCCCCCACTGCTCTTGAAAGTTTATCACAGTTTGGAAAATCCATGGATTTGGAGCTAATTCGCGGTTTTCTTGTACCATGCAAGGAGAGCCACATATGAGGAGATGAAAAACGTCGTTTCAGGCAGGCTGAAAGTACCAACGTCCATTTTAAAAACAATAAGGATGCCCATATATGCCGCAGTTGCCATGTAATTTGAAACTGGGCTGGTAGATGACTGGCTTCATAGATTACTTTTGATGCGAACGTCCACTTCTGCTAGCAATATTGCTCCGATTATAAGTGGTGGTGCAATTTGATCTTCCATTCAACAAAAATGGTTGTCCTAAGCACACTACAAATGTCACTGGGTCTCCTGTTTTCGTGCCATTTCACATGATCAACACACGGAAATAGCTGCGTCTGCTCACAAGCCACAGGGATCCGGAGCCCATCGACCGTACTGGTTGGTACGCTTATGGTTGCGAGTTTGTGCAATTTGTGGCGCGGCCATTCCACACCCACCAAATGTGTAATTTTGCATACCACCGTATCATATCTTGAAAAAAATCACGAGAATGTTATTTCGTGCTCTGGTCCCAATTCAAAGCTTTTAGACGTCTGCGCATAGTCGTTTTCTGCTGATGATGATGCAGAAAATGACGTCATGGCGGAAATGCCATTTGTTACATCAAATGGCCCTTATTCTGCAGTCACAGCATAGATCGGCCGGCACCGGTGCTGCCGGCGGTTGCCGGTAGCTGGCTCCCGGTGGTAGCTGTCAGTTGTCGTCCCAGAAGAACGACTCCAGACGGACTGATTCATTGCCTGAAATATGAGAGCGCAGCGGTAATCGGCCTTCTCCCTCACATCCCGTGCCATGGGTCACCCCAGCTGTCTCTGTGGCTCAGTCAACGGCGTGAGCTTTGTCCGAATACATGGTTCCACATGGCCAGTGATTATGAAGAGCCAATACAATTCAAAGGTAGGGTTTGCGCTAACCCGCTTAACCTGAAGATTGAAGCGACCAAAAGAGAGCTGCGACCTAGTCACCAAAAAAAGTCATTGTTGGCGACCACCGGCTCCTGAGACTTGCACCGGTCAGTGAAAAGGTATGTGCAGAATGCAGAAAAGGAGGCCCGATGGAGGGTGCCGAGGTCATTCATCCGCCACATACGAGCTCGCCGACCAAACCGGACCCGTCTCCGTCTGCCCGTCGAGCTTGCTCCCACCGCCGGGTGCCTCAAATCTTCAGGTCCGTTACACCGGGGTCCAGGGTCAGCTCCGCACAGCGGTCTTCTGAACAGTCAGCAGCCTCCCCAGCAGTTATTTGAGAAGCTGAACCTTCGTTATCGCTCACACAAATGCCAGCAACTTAAGTTGTGCGTATAGTTTTACAGTATGCACAGCTGGCCGTATGTATTTTCGGATCCGTCAGAACTCAGTCAATTTATTCAAAGTTTTGCGTGCTTTTCCTCATGTGGATCGTGGCACCAAACCTGGAGGCAGTTTTCTGGATTTCATTGGACACAGTAAAAGAATGCGTTGTTTGGTCGCGAATGGTGTGGATGGTTGATAAAATTTGCTTACAATATTCGCCATCAGTTTGTCGTGCAGTGCAATGTACAGGTGTGTTTACATGTCTTTTTCCTCGATGTCGGCCCCGTATGAAACAGAATGCTGTTTCCATGTTTTACTTTCACCGACTCTCGTTTCCTTTGTATTATCTGGCGTCGTTTGAGGTTACTTAGAAAACAGCACATTTTCGGGAGGACGCTCTTTAACCCAGGGTGTCCTTTCCAGTCATGTGATATCTATTCGATTTGGACATTTATAGATCCGATTGGCAACATTTCTGATTTTGTTCATTATCCAATGTCACTTTGGTGCGAAATTGATTACGCGCTTACCAGTGACGTGACACAGATGCATTAACCTTTCAACGTAGACGACAATTAAAAAAGAATACCTCATCACGTAGTCTAATCTTCAGTAAATCTTGAATCTTGGATACGGTTTTTCATGAATTTCCCTTGCAGCAGACAGATGCAAACCAGCTGTCAGTTCAGCAGTACAGAACGGCGTTTCTCCGATGTCAGTCATGACACACCCAGATCCTCCCCGGCGATCAGGCTGTTAAGAGCGTCTTCGAATGAATTTAGCATTTGCGTGACCGATGCTGAAGGTCCACACGCATGGCTGCTGAGGAGGCTGGTGGTTGTTCAGGAAGGCCGCTGTATGGAGCTAACCCTGGGCCCCGGTATAACGGATCCTGCAGATTTGACGCGTCCGGCTGTGCAAGCAAGCTAGATGGGCAGACGGAGACGGGTCCGGTTTTGGTCGACGAGGTCGTATGTGGCAGATGAATGACCTCAGCACCCTTCATCGGGGCCTCCTTTGCAGCATTCTGCGCACACCTTGTCACTGACTGGTGCAAGTCTCAGGAGCTGGTGGTCGCCAACAATGACCCTTTTGGTGACAGGTTGCAGCTCTTTATTGGCCGCCTTAAGCTTCAGGTTAAGCGAGTCAACGCAAACCCTGTCTTCTGCGGTAAATTGGTGGTTCATTATCCCTGTCCACGTGGAACCGTCTATCCAGACGAAGCTCACGCCGCTAACTGAGCGACAGCTGAGACGACCGATGTCATTGGCTGTGAGGGAGAGGGCCGATAACCGTGATGCTATCGCCTTTCAAACAATGACTCCAGCCGTCTGGAGACGTCCATCTGGACAAGCGCGGGAGCGGGCCGACCACTGCCGGCAGCATCGGCGCGGGCCAGGCCGGCCGGCCGGCAGGAGCTGGGCAGCGCACGGGGCCGGTCGGCAGGGGCTGGGCAGCGCGCCGGGCCGGCCGGCCAGCAGGGGCTGGGCAGCGCGGGGCCGGCCGGCCAGCAGGGGCTGGGCAGTGCGCGGCGCCGGCCGGCAGGGGCTGGGCAGCGCGCGGGGCCGGCCTGCCGGCAGGGGCTGGGCAGCGCGGGGCCGGCCGGCCAGCAGGGGCTGGGCAGCGCGGGGCCGGCCGGCCGGCAGGGGCCGGGCAGCGCGGGGCGGCCGGCCGGCAGGGGCCGGGCAGCGCGCGGGGCTGGCCGGACGGCAGCTCCGCGCCGCGCCGCGCCGGTCCGCCCGGTTGTGATCGCATCCGCACTGTTCGGGTGAATGGCGAGTCTCTACTCCTTTAAGGATAATTCCGATAAATAATTTAACGTAAATTCCGAAAATCGAGGTTTTTAACAAATCAAAAGTGCGATCAAAGTAGGAAATTGTGTCGTGGCAGAAAAGCATAGTTATTCAACCTTGGCGCCAAAAATTAACTTTCCTTTATGTCACCATTCAGGGCATAGCATTGCCCACACATCGCCGATTTCCAATGGAACAGCTGCTGTGGTTGCGAAGTTATAATTTGGCTTACGGTATTTCCATTATTGCGTCATTACTGACGTCATAACCGACGGGAAATGGTTGGGTGCGGGGACAAAGACCTCAGATTCGTGGTCAATGCACGAGATAGCCTCACAGACCAAGTTTTGCTCAGATCTGAAATGGTATTATGGAAACCGTTTGGGGCAACTGGTCGGAAATATTAACGAATATTTCCGGAAATACTTGGCCGCGACCTCTTTCGAACCCGTCAGAACTTTATCAGCACCGGTGATGTCCAGACATCAGTCGTTTGCGTTATATCATGGCTTTGTGAACATTACAACATTCGAAAACGGAAACGCGAGTCCCCAAGGCTCTTGTGAGGTTTGCAGGTAGTTGTGGGATGTGACGGTCGCCGCGCAACGCCTCATGCAAATTGTCATCGTCCCTGAAAATGGTATCTGGGCAGCAGGCTGCTGAACGCCTCTGGGCAGCTGGTGAAGACGCAGCTCTTCGGCACTAGAGCGACTGATTTCTGCGTGGACCACATGGGTAAGCCAGCAGGCTCGTCAAAAACGGCTATGGAAGGTATTCCAGTGGATGCTCATTGGCTGTTGACGTGGTGCTGCCGCGGCCGCTAAGTTCGACGACAATGCCTCACGTTCTTTTAGATACAGGCAAGTGAAAGTAGGGAAAAATCTGATCGCTTTCCAGCCTAGGTCGCGGCCTTATATAAATATCTTACAAACAGATATACAGTGCCCAAACAGCTTTGCGAATGGAACGTCGAAGCCACTGCAATCGGTCTAATGTGCGGAGAACGCAATTAACTCTATTTCCCGTTGTTGGAGATATAATTTTTAACGCAACAGCTCAGCCCCCATGAGAGCTCAAGTTCTTCCGTACCCAAAACAGGCTTTAGAACGGCCTTTGAGTTTTGCTTAAAAAGCCCAGTCTGCAAGTACGGCACGCAATGATATCTGCTATCAGAATAAAATAGTTCTTCTTAAGGCCAGGGTTTTACCTCTAGTTTGCTCCCGGCATCCAAAGCGCCTCGAAAATGGCCCGTGTGTCACCACAACTGGCGCAACGAGTGACTGATTTTGCCCCCTTTCACTGCTACAGGAAACCGGACGATCAGACCCGATGTGGAGGTCAAACCGGAGGCTTGACAAATGGCATGTTGATCTGGTAGTCAAGCATGCTGTGCGCTGCATCTATGCTACGATAACTCACTGCTGTCATTTACGATGCGTATCGTATCGAGTATCGCTGGGCTTAACCTGTCCTGGTGGTCGGTACGAGAGCTTAACCTTACGAATGTGTGGTGAGCTCCGCTTCAGTCATACACGGGGTCAGTTGAATCTTGAGAGGATCATTCTGACGCCGAGGTGCCGAAGTCTGCCGGCCTGTTTTGTTGTCCTGCGGTTTTATCTCAGCCAGGGCGCTGAGATAAAACTCGTAGCACTCTCTGGACGCTCTCTGGACGCGGACTCTCTCGCGGCACGTAAAGGTTATAAGTATTGTCAAAGGCGCGATCGGACCTATTTTTGCAATGACGTTTGTTAAGCAGATCTAAACGACGTGTCAATCTAGAAAAGGGATTCAGGCATTCATATAGAGCAACATACTATGCACGTAATCCGTTGTTTTATGTCCCTGGCCTGTGCAGGAATGAACAGTTGAGAGAGCAAACTTCACCTTCGCTTAAGGTTTCTTGAGCTTTCCCGCTCACTTTGACAGGACAGGGGTGGAATAGTAGAGGCAAGGTGAGGAAAATAGTAAATAAATGGAATTCCTACCAAACACTAGCGTCCTGAATATGCCAATGGTGGATTCAAGCACGTTCATAAGAGAGTAGAAGCGCAGGTTATGAGGTTTTGATATTTAAGTGTTATCAGGGATGCGATGACTCATACTGTCGCTTATTATGCCGCAAAGGGGGTGACGCTGGTCAGCTGTTTTGACTGATGGTGGACGAAGGTGTGCTTATTTAGGGATTAAGGCAATATCCGGCCAAGGTTTGCTGCCAAAACAAATCGCTCAAGTGTTCTGAAATCGGTTACCGGAAAGGGTGAGTGATGCTCCTGTTAGGTTTGTTGGACATCCGCAACATTACGGTGAAATGATGGACGGACCCTCAGAGCATAAGCCATAAAACTCGGCATCAACATGTTTGTCTCCCATCGGTACGGCCGGCCCATATAGCCTTGTTTGTCTCTGCACTCGCCTCTGAGGTATTATGACCGTCGATCTGCATGATCAACAGTCATAATGTGAGAAAATGAGGAAATGAAAAAACCTATGGAGAGAAGGCAAAAAACCATCAAGAAAAGCAGCCGCAGAGGGAAGAGGAAAATATATTAGCAAACTGTCAAGAGCGAGCTTTGACGTTGCACCATATCGTGTGACGTCGGAACTCGAAGTGAATGTTCGCTGCCTCCTCCTAATCTTGTCACCTGGCGGCGCCCGTGCGCACGGGTTCCTGCTAGAGTGCCTACGATATTTTTGAGTTGCATGTACCCCGTTATTGACTGGTTTGCATTGTTTTTTCTTGTAAGATTATAATGTCTCCGTGGGCCTTTGGCAATGCGTGGTCAAACTCCACCCATTACTGCTCCTGGAGGCGCCCCTGGCAGCTAACGTGTATCGCATACCCGGATGCGATCGGTCCCGATGCAGCTGATCGCGCTGTAGCTGACAGCCACACAGCGGTCAGGCTCAACCAAGGGACC
>NW_023596818.1:1606084-1630515 GCF_011947565.3 Pollicipes pollicipes | reverse complement strand
TGGTGACGTGTGAAAGCTGTTGCTCGCTGTTCCGCAAAAAACCTGAGAAAATCAAGTAGGATCATCGGCGGGCAGTTTTGAGTTTAGTTCTGCTATTCTTTTCGGTTAAGGCGCTTCGCCGAAATATCAACGCATCTACATCCCCATTCTCGTGGTTTTTCAACGCGGAGTAAAGCTATTTCTGCTGTTGTATACATGTGCATGATGTTCCTCGCAGAGGCATTAAACAACTTACGTAAAACCACGAGTATTGCAATTTTCGGTTTGAAACCATCATTTGCGGGTTATGCAGAATGGACGATGGCGAACGCGCCCTGAAATACCGTTCATGCTTTATTGCTGGCCCATATAGGTCAGGACTGTCAACGCAGTGTACTGTTGATTGTTGCTCGATAGGGATCGGATCTGACGGACAGAGATCGGATATGCCGGACAGAGATAGGATCTGTCGGACAGAGATCGGATCTGTCTGACAGAGTTCGGATCTGTCGGACAGAGATCGGCCCCCTTCCGAGTTCATTTGAAAGAGTCCCTTCTCGAGTTCCGAGTCCTTTAAAGTGCGCACTTGGCATGCGTTTGTCCTCTCAAAGTTTCGTCTTGCTCGAAAATGAATGCACGCCACTGCCGCGCGGCACGAAAACGGCTGGCGTATCACGGAAAGCCGGCGGCTGAAGCGCGCCCGCCACCGACGCTGAGAGACGGCAGTACGTCTGGTAAACCGGGGTCATGGAGTCCATGGGTCGTTTAGAGATTTCAAGACGCCGATAGAGTTCCGAGAAGTGAGGAGGCTTTGTGTGCAGCGCCGCCCGCCTGTGCTCTTCAAGGTCGAGGAGAGGGTGTGGGGATGTGAAATGTGAAAGGATGTGGGGATGAAAGGTGGAGGGAATGTGGCCCTGACGGCGGGCTCCCGAGACAAGACCAGCCTCAAGCTTGATCACCTCGATCGGAGGGCCGACTTGACACGTGGAAGATGTGTTGTAGCAATGTACGGAACGATTCATCTGAACGACACAGCTTCGGTAATGGGTAAAGGGCTTACCTTGTCAGCTCTGTTTGGCAGGCACACTACACTCGTGTGTGCTTCCGGCCACGGGCACAACAACAAGACGGTAAAACCTTTGTGCACTATGACGATGAAAATAAGACGGTGGATGCATTTCGGAATCGAGAACAAAAAACTCCGCCAACGCCATCCAATTAAAGTTGGCTTTATCCACTGTACCTTAGCGATAGTGTTGTCACCTTCCGGCGAGGAAATCAGTTGAAAAGATGAGGGGGCATGGCCTGCTTTGGGCACTGTGCTCGGCTGCAGGGTGATATAAGCAGGAATAATTTACGAGGGGCTGTATCGATTCGGCTCAATATTGCGGTACGTTAGTAAAAGGGGACTAAGGAAGGACATATGAAAGCGTGGCGTTTTGTAACATTATTGGCGGGTCAGATAGCTTTTTGAAATCGCTTCTTTCCATGCATTAACATAGTCATGTTGTTAAAGCTGTAGAATTAATCGCACTGTATCCCCCAAGGTGTACAAAACCATTAGTATATTGCGTAGTCGTGCAGGGCTATAGCGCACCAAATATATATTTTTATAACAGACTTACATTCTACCGGTCTCAGAATGTCCTGGACTGATTAGCATTTGCATCGAGTCACCTTCACTCCTCAGACCACGTTCTAGGACTGGGCGAGAGCCTGGAAGCAAGTCTCGAAATGTCCTGGATTCATATTTGTATCGAGACGCCTTCACTCTTCATAGCACGTTCTAAGATTGCGCGAGAGCCTCATCATCCAGTCCTGTCAGATGGAAGAGGCAGTATGTAGGCGAGGTGATAATACGTGTCATCGATGACACGATAAGGAAGAAGATGCAGATGACATATCGAAGGGCACGATAAACGGCGAGCTGCTATCTTGCCCAGGTTCGTCGAGTCGGTCCATTTACTGTGTCGCGAGAAAGAAGACAACAACAGCAGATTATGCGACAATTGTTCGCAGAGTCAGTTGTTAACATTGTCAGTTGTTAGCAGGGTCAGTTGCTAGTATTATGGGTTGTTAGCAGAGTCAGTTGTAAGAAAAGTTAGTTGTCAGCAGAGTCAGGTGGTCATTTATGCCCGCTCCATTTTTATGCCGCAGCCGAGAAAGCTGAGTAGCGAGTAACACAAATGTGGCTGGCCAGACGCCATGTTGTCATGATAACACTTCATAAACCTAATCCTGGTATTTTGGTTGCAAGGATTTCTCGTATCACGCGCACGCTAAGCCGACTAGTTTCGTGAGCCCTGCCCAGAGCCTCCGGTCGGGAAATTCCAATTCAGCAGTATAATTTGCGGCGAGTGTTTTACACGGAACGAAGCTCTGCGCGATCTACGTGGGCTTGGCTTGACGGTATTTTGACGTCCGGAAAGATATCACCTACATCGGCGATGAAGATTTGCGGCCAGAAGAACATGTAGCTGTGATAGCCGAGCCCTGTGGTCAATGCATTGCACGCTTCAACACACAGTCTGACAGGGCCACATGTTTGTCCAGTGAGCCCCAGGTAATATCCAGCGATTATGGCGTAGACGGACTGCTCTTGGGTGTGACGTCACCGCGGAGAACACTGGGCGCTCTGGCGGCATCTGTCGGCTGCTTGAACTGGTCAACAACAAACTGGCTCGCTGGTCCATCTGCCAGCTGTACATGAGAGAACTTAATGTGGGGCAGCTGTTCACGGAGCTCGAGGTCTGACAACAGGACGGACGTCGGTCGTGGGACCACTTGGCAAAGCGACTGCAGAATTTTCTTGTCGTCCAGTGCCGTCCTGTCAGTGGCAGATTACCTATGGTCACTCATTCCCTTGACACAGTGCAAATTACTACACATCCGGTTTGGTCATAGGTCTTTGAGCAAGCGGTGCAGGCAAAACTGCTATTTCGATTGGTAGCAAATAGACGATTAAATGTGTGTTAAACACAACTTGTGGAGAAAAAACGCTTGAGACCATCAAAAAGAAACCAAACTTTCCAAGCGGTTAACTGCCATGTCGCAGGTGGCACGGAAGAAAGCGATAAAACAAGCTGGAGAGTGGTACAGTAGGCACTGGTTCGAGATGCTTTTGGAAGTCCTGACCGACGCTCTGCTGACCCTACGTAGGTATTGCGAATGTGAGGTAAGAGATGTATAGATTCAAATGCTGGGTGATTGGGATCGTGTCGCAGTTCTGTTATGTATCTCAATGTGTGCTCCATTCGTCGAAGGGCAAGAGGCATGACGTGAGCGTCGACTTCAAGCGATGAAGTCGGAGAGGTACTCAGAACTGCTTGGGCAATTCGCAAGAACATCTTTTGAATGGTGGATGGCGGATGAAGAGCGTGTTGACTGCCTACTACATGTACCACGGAACGACAGAGTGCTGTGGTCATGTTCACAGCGTCTACGAAAACACTGCTCTATCTCGCGGGAACGTTTCATAGTATGCATTCATTTAAACGGTATATAAGTTACGCATTCACCACGCGCCCATGCATCGACACACCAAACAGCAGCACATGTGCGGACGAGCGAGAATCTCCCGATGTTGAACACGAGAGTGACCAGCCACTGCCTCACTCTTCAAGCCGCACCCACCCCGATAGAGGCACTGCGCATGGGAACGTACCTCTCTGGTCCACCCGTCCCCCGCACCCCGGCGTAAGCCACCCCCACCTGCACGCCGGACGACCCACGCACGGACGCAGCACGACCCATAACAGAAGACACAGAACACACGCGGTATAACAATGTCGCCCCCAGGTGTCACGTCCCAGGAGCGTTGGAGAGTCGCTCTCGGGCACTGACCCCATCACCACGGAGCCGCAGCGCCGGCACAGGCGCTGGGGTTCCGTGCGCGGTCCGACCTGGCGCCGCCGGCACCGCCGCCCATCCGGAGCCGGAGCGGCAGCCGACAGACGGCGCGCGTAGATAAAAATCGGGAATCAAATTTAGCTGCGACGCGTGTATTAGAGCTAACGGACCGTTGAATTCTCGGGAATGATAACAATTTAACGTTTATAACCGATCTAAAGTCTTTGGACACGAATTGCCGGTACGCTGGAGTGAAAGGGATGTCACTAGATACGCGCTAAATGCTCTAGTTTTGGACGACAAAAAGGCAATAGCATAAGACGTTTGGAAACTTTAAAAGAGGAAAGTTGATTTAACCACTTGTTTAGAGAAATGCCGCTGTTTTGCTTAAAAGTATCGAGAAGTACAATGCGTTTAGTGATCACTTCAACACCGTAGCAAGACACAGATCACCAAACCTTTCACAAAAACATTACCAGCTCATAGGAGGCGCGCGCTGCCAAAACGTGGGACGTCTCCAGCAAGAAGCACAGCTAAACGGCAGACGGCTGCCCACCCCGCTACGCTGACCGTCCCAACATGTGGAACGCTGGAGGCAAGCGGACCGCCGCCAGTACCGCTGTCCCCGTGACCCGCTCAGCGTGTCCGGTCCCTTCCAGTCGTACGCGGCGCGCACGAGCTCAGCGATCAGCGCGCGGGCCACCAGCAGCCAGAACGGCCGAGCAGCGACGACACGCCGCGGTCGTTTGGTGAGCGCTCGAGACGAAGACACCGCCTCACCGCACGGACAGGTGAGGTCAGTAATCACCCGTCCGAACGCTACGGTTCCAGGCAAGGCCGCAGACGCGTGTCACCGAAGAGGTACAGCACTGTACCACCGGCCACCGGAGGGGTACAGCACTGCACTGCGGGTCACCGGAGGGGTGCAGCACCGCACCACGGGATGGCGATTTTCATTGAGGCATCAATTCCCCACGTGCTGCGGCGGTTGACGTACGTTCTCACACTGCATGACAACGGTATTTTAATAAGAAGGCATGCAATGATATGCATATGCCACATATTATGATGCAACGCACAGCAGTGTACACCATTCTCACTTCATTGAAGGAAAGTGGTTGAGATGCCCACATAACATGAAATTCCCTGAACTAATACCGATCAGGCCAGCACAGAGAAGTTCCGTTTGCACCGAGTAAGTTTCTAATCCACTGTACAGATCGGCGATATGAGATCGCCAAACACGAGACACCTGTCGCGTGCCCTCGTCCTCGACTGGATACTACGGCCATCACCCTCTGCCCGCTGTGGAGAGCCAGAGCCTCGGGTGCAGACATCGAGCATGCCCATTCCCGCCGCCGTCACAACTCTGAGAGCGCAATGGGCGCGGTCAGACGGTGTGCGTGAGCGCACGCCCGGGCCGCGGCGCCTTTCCGGCGGCACCTCGGCGCGGTCAGACGGCCGGTGTGCGTGAGCGCGCGCTCGGGCAGCGCGCCTCTCCCGCGGCACCTCGGCGCGGTCAGACGGCCAGTCTACGTGAGCGCACGCAGGGGCCGCGGCGCCTTTCCCGCGGCACCTCGGCGCGGCAGACGGCCGGTGTGCGTGAGCGCGCGCCCGGGCCGCGGCACCTCTCCCCGCCGCCGGGCCGGTAGCCGCCCGTCGGGACCGGAGTCGGAGCCGAAGCTGTCGGCGGCGGTGGAAAACCAGCGGCGGCCGGCCGCGGCACAAAACGATTTGAGGTCGACGCGGCGGCTTAGCGTAGTCGGCCGGGTAAAATGCGGTCGGCTGACGGCGGCTCGCTCCGACAGGCGGCGTGGCGTCCGTCGTTGGCCGGCCGCCGGCTCCACTGACGGCTCAGCGGTCAGCCGGCCGCTGACGTCAGCCGGCCGTTTGGCTGATCCGGCACCTGCACCGCCTGCCGGCCGCTCATCGCCTTGCGCTGCATCGGAACACACTGGCCGGATTCCAACGACGGCTGCTGCTGTGCCGGCCATTTCTTGCGAAGCCAGCCATTACGAATGGTGTATCGCAACGGTGTTGGGTGTCATGCACAGTCCCGTTTTCTCAGCGATGCCATTTGCGCTACCCGGACGCCTGGGCGACACTACCCGCATTGACTTCCTGACCGATCAGCCGCCTCTTTCTTTTTAAACAACCCGCATTTGCTGGCCGAAACTAGTGCTTAGGGCACGGCGCGTGCTAGGCTGTGCGATGCAATCATTTCCCCTGTTTTTGGGCAGTGCATGGTGATCGCGGCGAATCTGAAATTCCATATGACGTTACTGGGTGAGCACCGTTGATATCCGGCCAAAATAACGTCCGTGGGTGAGCAGTTTCAGCGAATTATGGGCGTCCTGAGCCGTCCTAATACACCCGGAGTGGGCAACTGTCAAGCACTCATGAGAAACACGGTGGTTAAACGGTACGTTCACACACCTGCCCTACCCAACGCAGCACTGGATCAACGCAAACGAGCTCTCCGAGGACCGACACAGAGGCAGGAGTCATACTATGGCCAGCCCAAACGCCAGCACCGAAACGGCGGCGGGCAGCCCAACACCCGGTAAGGAACACAGCTGGTACCAGCTCAGCACAGAGCATGATATGCCCGAAACAGTCACACAAACAAGAAGGGGCGCAGCGAGAATCTGTCCGACATGAAACAGATACGACAGCAGTGATTGGTCTAACACAAAGCATTAAAGCGAGCGGTGACCTATCCGACACAAAGTACGGAGGCCTGCAACAACCAGTTGGACATTCGGCGCTAACGGCGCAGGCCCAGGCTACATTCGCATCCGACGAAAGGGCATGGCTTACCAAAGATCCGGCCGGCGGAGACAAACTGGTCTGGCTAGGATAACTAATGGCATCAGGCACGTGTCTCGAGTCTCAGCAGCGCCGGCCCTTGGTATGCACAGCGCGCGTTACGGATCCGGTCGGCCCCGATGAAAGCCGCGCCCTCTGGCGGCGGCAGCTGTCATCGCTGCAGAGGCGGCGGGACGCGTCGTCGCCTCCTTCGCGTCCAACAGCGGCCACCCCAGAAGGCAGACAGACCATCCCCGACGCGTCGTCCGGACCCCCGGCGCGGGCGCGGGCTGATCGCTGATCCCCAGGCCCGGTCTGCCGGCCCAACAGACCGGGTCCCGGACTACCGACGCCCCATCACCACTGACAGGTGATCGGAACGAGAGCAGAACGGCACAGACGTGGGACCCGGCGACGTTCTAACGTTGTGACTTGTTCTTACGTTAAGACACTGCTTTAGCGTGCTTATGTTCGCCGCTCGTGTTCGTTCCCCAGCACTTTCGGCTGGCAGCTGACGAGAGTGCACCGACAGAGCGCGCTGCCGTTTAGACACCTCGCCTCACAACAGCGCCGTTTCCAGAGAGCTGGCGACGCCGCGAGCGCCGGGTCGCACCTCTCACCTCACACCGCCTCTTCTCTCCGGCGGATGGCGGGCGGGCTGACCCAGGCCGAGCACATTCATGAGCACGCGCCTCCTCTGGCGTCAGCTTAAAGGGTCATTACGGCAATCTAACACAGGGCCGGGTCAGACGTCAGCAGCCGAGCGGTGGCCGACACGAGAAAACACACGGGCTTGCGCAATATCCCGATCCTCGCTGGTAATTTCCGGAGGAGCTACACTGAGAACGACGTTTGGCAAGAGCATTGTTGATAAGAGGTGTGGCCCAAATAATTTGGTCAATAATGCGTAAAATGGGCAATGAAAAAGAAGTGAGTTCTCCAGATAATGCTCGAACCAGTCGCCATAGTTGGCTTAGGGGAGGAGCAGAGAGCTGCTGGCTGTAAGTTTGCTAAAAATGACGTTTGGCACTCCCGACAATTCGTATGGTTCGAGCACGGTCATAATTTCGGGCAAGAAGGTGAGGTGCATCATGATGGCGGCGAAGGCAGCGGAAGGCGCGGTCCCGACGCGCAATAGTATTTTTCACTTCGGTCGTCCACAATGGTACTGGGATGCTTCGTGAAGGGTGTTTAGTCAGTATAATTGTCGCGGTTGCTACAGAATGCATGAAATGCGTAATATGTTGTGCCATGCATGCCTCCTCAACACTCCAATCAAGGAATATCGCTATTGAAGGAGATGTTCAATGGCCACAAGGGCAGCCCACCGAGGGGTGGCCTGCGGTGTTGCTGGATGTGTGCTGAACAAGATATTCGATTGCAAGTCTTATTTCCGTAATCAAAAGAAAGAATGCACATCTTTTTATATTATGCAGTACAAAATTAAGCTACGTGAAACGTAATCTGTGTTAATGTTCCGGTCCACGTATTCCATTTTTCTTGCTTTCTCCTGAGTTCCCGCGACGCCCCACTGATCCGAGGCAGGCTGCATGCGTCAGCCACGAGTGGGGCGAGAGACACCCTGGAGTGGGACCCCGACTGGGAGCTCAGCGCTCACCCGTAGGGCTCCCTGAGCGAGCTTAGGTTCGGCTGTTGGCCCCCCCCCCCCAAAATACCAGGCACGTGTTGTTCTGGCTTACCGTTATCCATTCTACTTCATTCCATGACCCCGGAATGATCGTTTCTGGTTGAAAAGGCCATTATCCAATCAGTCCATCGTGTCAGAATCTTGCGCAGTTTACACAACAGTGGTTGACACCCTCTTGACGGCCGTTTTATCTGGAAATCCTGCTCACGGGCACTAGGCATGAACGACTTGACAGTTGTGCTTTGCTTGACATTGAGCGCCGCATGGCCAGGGAAATAGCAAAATTTCAATGGCGTTATTATGGTGTCATAGGTGCCTGGGTAATCTTCAAATAGTCCGCGTCAGCGTGAGTGTAGAAAGTGAAAACATCATGAATTCTGTGCTCTTGCCAACTGCGCACACCTGAAAACGGCTTGCTGAATAGCTTAAAGGTGCTGATTTTCCTATCTTGTCCATTTTTGCTCTTCAGAAGACTCATGCCAACGCAGTCAGGGCAGCAGATCTTCGCTTTTTCGGCTGGCCAGGGGCGTGCGTGAAAACACATGGTCACAGGAGGAGGGTCCCGTGCAACAGTGAATCGCTTCTTGTCCTTAATTTGCGCTTTTTTGTACCCACTTTGATGCACCGGCCTCATGTTTCGGGCGTGGGAGCGTGTCGCCCCACCGATTTTAAAACTTGCGACGGCCCGTGATGCGATGTTCGTGCAAGTGAGGAGGGTGAAATTTGCGCATCACATTCAACACCTGAGGCAGTTCAGTACGGTTCCATGATGTACCATGGTGTTTGATGTTCTGTAACATGACGGAGCTGTGGATGGACTGAGTTTGAGGTGAGGTGCAAGTGTGTGCGTTTGTGTGGGGGGGGGGGGGGGGGGTGGGATGTGTGGGGTGTGTGTGTGTGTGTGTGTGTGGGTGTGTGGGTGTGGGTGTGGGTTTGTGTATGTGGGTGTGTGGGTGTGTGGGTATAGGTGTGGGTGTGGGTGTGGGTGGGTGTGTGAGTATGTGTGTGGGTGTGGGTGTGGTGATGCCGACACCCGGCACTGCTTTTATACCCGCTTGCGGGGAGCCGACCTCCCAGCGCGCATTCTCTCACGGCTGACGCCTCGGGGCATCTAAGACCATCCAGGGTCAATCGACATGCCCGCTGAGTCCGTGTGGGTTGAGTCGACCGTCCGTGACACCTGCCGATCGTTCGACAACAGCGCCCAAGGTCAGATACTGTCAGAGGTCAACTGCTGTTCCCTGCCGGGTGTGTGCCTGGGACGGGCCAAGAGGCGCCTGTAACAGTGCACAACCCGATCAGTCAACCGCTGCTATGTCTCGGAACGGGCCGAGAGACACCTGTAACCATGGGTTACAGCGCAAAAAGTCAAAACCAAGAAGTCCAAGGACACAAAGTGAAAGGACGAAAAGTCAAATGGCGAAAAGTCGAACAGGATAAAAGCCATCCGCCAAAAGGCAAACAGTCGGAAAGTCAAAAGATCAAAAAGTTAAACGGCAAAACGTCAAAAAACATAAAAACCAGATGTAAAAGATCAAACAGCCAAGAAGTGCAATAGCCAAAAAGTCAGAAGCGATAAAAGCCAGAACGATAAAAGTCAAAAGGAAAAAGTCAAACGAACAAAAAGTCAAGTGAATAAGGGTCAAACAGGAGAAAAACTTAAAAGCAAAAGTCAAGTCACATGAAGGTAAACAGAACAAACGTGAACGTGCTTTTTCGTGCGAATGGTGCCGAACTTGCCAATGGTAGAACAGGCTATGAAAGTCACTTCTCTGGATTTAACAGAGTTTCACAACACACCGAGCGCCTCTGGTCAGGTGTTCGCGGGGAGGGCTAAGAGGGGGAGAAGAAGACGAGATGAAGCTTGCCCTGCTCATCCAGTCGAATAAACCATTTATCGGCTCTTTGACTGTGCGGAAGGAACAAATGCAAGGTTCCAGTTTGGAACGGAAAAAGGGTCCCCCTCGTGTGATAAAAGCGCAAGAGTGTAGTTTCTCAAAATGGGCTGTGGGGCTGAACAGTGAAAAATGACCAAGGCTGCCACAAAATATGCAAATAAACGGGTTATCCCCAGATTTGGCACACTTTCTTCCCAAAGCTGAGGTACTGAATCCCAAGTTGATCCGGGGCTGAGGCCCCCTCCCCCAACTAAACAGGAAACCACACCCGTGCGCAAGTGTCTTAACTCAATAATTTTTCGCGATGTGATATCTTGTAGCAACTGACAAGGAAACCACTCCGCTGACTAAGTGTCCTAACTCATGATTATTTTCCGCGATGTGATGTCTTTTAGCTTATCTGGTTTAGATCCTTCAACCATAGAAAACCAAGACCATGTAGGAAGATTCTTCTGACAGGCGGTGTAACGGATTTTAAGATGGGAGGAGCTTCTCAGGTGGTTTCGGGTCCTCTAGACAAATGGGGCCTCCTCGCAGAGAAATGTCGTGGGCGAGGCTATCTAATTGGTTTCCTGAGGTTTGACGGGGAGAAAACAAAGAAACACATACAACAGTCTTTTCATTATTCTAATTTCGAGGCAGTGTACGTCACGTTTCTCCGTCATTTCGGACTCTGGGGGGAGGACACAGGTAACCCCATTTGTTGGGCTACTAAGGCCATTGAAAGAAGCAAATTAACTTAAGACATATGGCGCCTAGTGAAATTTATAAACCCTACCTTGTTGGTTGTTAAGCAGCCACTTCTGTGCTTGAGCAGGTTTAAGGCGTAAAAAGCAAAAGATTTTGTACAAAGTGTTTGGCTGTTAGTTCGTTGCCGTGCGAACAAACTCTGCATCAAGATGTTCGTTAAAGGTATAGAGTATTCGCAATTGTATCGGTAGATATTGGCATGCAATCAATGACGTCGATTTCCATGGCCTTTGTAACTAGCCATATTTAGTGTAGAAGCCTTAGTGCGTATTCAAGTAGGCCTCTAAATGTTTAAGTAGTCTGGTTCACTCCGGTCTTGTTTTTTGGAGAATGACGAGCCCATTGGTGTGACAACTCCTAAGTAGCTGGCGTGCATTTTGCAAAACTGATTAGCAGCAAGCCTTATTTAGCCCACTGATTCAACCGGAAGTACCTCCACTAACGGAGCGCGTGTTGCTGTGCATTCCGTAAAGAAAAAACTAACAGTACTCATCTGTATCACTTGCCTCATTGGCCAATGGGGTAAGAGGGCTATGAAAGAGTGTGAAGTGTGATAGGTGTGGGACGAGTGGGAAGGCTAGTATTTATGCGATCTTTATCCCTTTTGACTTTCATCCCTTCCATATTCTTTGTTTGACTTTTGTTGAACTTATTACAGTTGACTTTTATCTTTTGACTTTCTTCTATTTGGCTTTTTGCCATTTCAGTTGCGTTCTTTCGACTTTTTGGCTGTTTTACTCTAATCTATTTGACTTTTGTCCCTCTTGACTTTTTGCCTATTCGACTTTTTTGTATTTGACTTTTGATCTTTTGGCTTTTTGCCATTTTACGTTTTGTTCTTTTCACTTTTTGGCGTTTTCCCTTTTTTGCATTTGCCGCCCATCCCGTTTGACGTTTTGCCATTTTTCTTCATCTCACTTGACTTCTTGTCCTCTCTTTGGTTTTTGACTTTTTGTCCGGTTACCGTAATCATGCACAACACATCAGCCAACCGCTGACGCCTCCCGGTCTCCCCTGGCCGTTGGGAAGCGCGCGTGTTGGCTGCCGCCTTTGCACCGCAACCAGTCGG
This sequence comes from Pollicipes pollicipes, assembly GCF_011947565.3. NCBI lineage: Eukaryota > Metazoa > Arthropoda > Thecostraca > Pollicipedomorpha > Pollicipedidae > Pollicipes > Pollicipes pollicipes. The sequence goes on along the minus strand of NW_023596818.1, from coordinate 1,618,514 downwards.
CGGCCGTTGCGGCATTCTGAGAGGCGATCGAGACTGGTGCGAACCGGATTGGTGGAAGTCGCAGCGGAGACGGAGCGCAGAGCTATTCTCCACATAAGGGTCCGATGTCTTTGCAAGGTGTTTCAGGTCCTTTGCTTTACACAAGCGTCCTTTGCTTTGCATGATATCTGAAATCATCTGACAAAATAATGTCCTCTCCATTTCATTTAGTTGAATTTCTAACACGCAAGATTATCTGCTTCGCCTCTGCTGGGACAGCGCACGTTGCGATCAACAAGTGGCCTCTCAGAAAACAAGAGGGGTTTTGTCAGAAAGTTGGAAACTACAGGAGTTTAAGTGTTAAGAAGGGCAGGGTTGTGAACTGCACTGAAAGGTTTTCGATATGGCTATTTCAGTGCAAAACCCCACACAAATGTGGAACACTCCCAGCAACGTGCCGCAAGGCAGGGCACCTGAGGAAGGGTCCTGTCATCTGACCTCACGTGACCTCAAGTGCAGCCGCTGCCACCGATTGTAGACCATACCTGTTGAGGCCAAACAGCGAGCGTCTGCAGCCTTTCAAACTCACTCCGCTACGGGTGGGTAGATCGGAGGGCAGGTGCTGTACCAACTGAGCTATCGGAACGGAACTCAAATGCGTTTTGCTTTCCCTCCATTATGTTGTAACACATCAACCTAAAGAGAGGTTTTTCGTTCATTCATTCCCTCTTTTCAGGTCTGTAACATTCTTATTCCTGGTCACGTAGAACCTGCGCATACCAACCCCACGGAGGCGCTCAGGGACAGCGCCACCAGAGGGACAGGCTGGCAACTGCCCATTGCCATTTTCAAAGGTGGACAAATAAATCCCTCAGCCCGATCTCCGAAATGTAAGGCACATCGCGTGGGAACCTATACTGGAAGTCGTTTACCCTGATTTTCTCCTCATGATCCTGCCTCCTAGTTCAGTCACCACTGAATGCGGTTTCAGTGCGCGACATTGGCTGAAAAATTACTTCGCTTAATGGAAATGTTCCACCTTTATATGGGGCTTTGAGCCGAAATAGCCATCTTGAATACCGTTTGATGCAGTTCACGGCCATACCATTTTAAAGATCTAAATTCTCTCGTTCCAGAGTTACGCCCGCAGTGTGAAAAGGTGTATTGGTAGACTACTTCAGTCACTTTGGCACTAATAATGTCATAGAAACGTCTTTCGATTATCGTTTTATTACAGGCTGTTTTCTGGTTATGGCCAAAACAGCATGACCTCTGATACATTCGCAAGAGCGATGATGTGGCATGCATGATACAATCAGCGGAAGAAGATTGGCTGTTAGTAACATTTCACTGCGGTATGCGTGTCGCGAGCGTAAGCGTGAGCACTTTCGGGTTGTGCTGCACTCGTCGCCAACGGGGCATTTTTCCTTACTTCTAGGCCAAAGGTTAATGTTATAAAAAGAGAATATCACTGTCTGCACAAAAATTACAGCACCAAAAAGAGCGGCATTCTCCCGAATGTCATAAAAACGAAGACGCGACAGCAAAGCCGTCTTTTTTCTCCTGCTTGCTTTTTTTCTTCCACTGACATATTTCTTACAAACAGCTCGTTGGCGTCTTGTGTACCGGACCAAAGAACCTCGCAAGCGTTTCTGGATTAGCAAGGCATTATTAAATTGGGGAAATATTGCAGCAATTTTAGATATATGTATGTCTATATACGTTATTTATTATCTAACACAAATTGAAGGACAAATTCTGATCTGGAACAAAAAATTGTTTCCAAAAAGGACAACCTCTTGAGTTATATTACCATGAACCCTGTTGGGACTTCGTTTTGAAGGGAGCTCACAGTGAAATGCGGTGTTATAACCAAAAACCTGTGCGGAAATTGCGAGAAAACCTGCAATCTTAATGTCTTGAGGGTTGTGCAATTGTGGGGTTACACCTATTTGACATTAGTGTGAATCAGGCGCATGCAATGGGTTTGATCACTGTTGGTGCGTGCCAGTGGCTTATATTGATCTTGATGTGATGAGGAGTGTGCGTGCAAGGTTTGCACTTCTTCACTTCACTTCCCCACTGCACTTGCACTTGTTGTGAGAGCATTGCTTTAGTACTTTTTGGAATCTAATGGCTCTCAATTAAGTGTGATGCGTTGATCCGGCCTCTATCCTTAGGCTTGCGGTTGAACATGACAAGGTAGTGATCTCGGCAACGTGAAATTAACACTAGCACCCATACTGCAGAGGTGTTTAAAGGCAAGTTGCTATTTATTGTGATCTTGCCAACATTTTGAACGTATTGAGGTATTACAGCATGCAGTCTATCTATTACATGCCATTATATAAACAATTCATTTAGGCAGTAGGGGCAGGTCGGTACAGCTCAATAAATAACATGTTCGGTGTATGCTCACATGATGCTGCTTTGCAAAGTGGGCTTTCGCTTGATTATTGTGAACAAGTAGTTCTGAATTATTATGGGTGCGCATACGACTGTTTTAACAAACCTTGCATCCAGGCAAAAAATGCTTGTGAGTCAACATTGTCATAGTCACTGCAAGTTGTGTGAGATGCTGAGTGTTGAGAAAGATGGAGAAGTTTTGCTGTTGTTTTCCTGGATAGCACTTAATAATTGCTTATCATGAGCCTTGTGTGCACGGGCAGCTTCATCACTGTCTTGCATTTCGCCCATCTAAACAAAACTACATTCACTTGTCACGTCTCCAGCGTTGTGCAAGGTCAGCATGTTTGCAGTGTCATCTCACTACATGTAATATTTTCTTGTTCTACATGTGTTGTTACTTGTGTGAACAATATTTTTGAGTGGAGCAGCCTGACGGTTGCAACATGTTTCATGGCTGCGGAAGCAGAAGATGTGTTTACATCTTTGTCACCCATGTTTTGTGGATTCCAAAAACAGGCTGAGCAAGCGATGTCATTTATTGGTAATGTGCTTTGCTGAAAGTCATTTGCGTATTTCATCATGCGTTTTTGATCATTGACATGCCAGATGCGGAGGTAAAACAACAATGCATGCTTGACCCATCTTTTCATGGTGGCATTTAGTATGACAGCAGCAGGGATTGCAGTACAGAAACCATATCATTGTCCATTATCCCATGCCACAGTACATCACTGGGGCGGTGCCACGATGGGACTGTGAACCTGTGCCATTGCACAATGGGCCACCTTGGTTGACTTCTCTATGTAAAGTCTATGAGATAACAGCTTGTAATACATGAATGACTGGTAGCAACAGATTAAATAACGCCAAAGCACTATCACCAGCGAGGATGATGTTCCACCGCGATGGGCATATCGGGGTTAACTATTAATTGCATACATAATTCTAACACACAAAAAAATATTGGTAGCTCAACCCTACCATCTTTACCATAGCAATAAAAATGCTTTGGCAATCAAGTCATATTAATGTTACAGCTTTGTTGGTTTTCGCATGCAACCGCATTTCCAGCCACAAATCATAAAGAAAGTAACTACTGCGAACACCACATGATATCAACGCCAGGACTACAGCATTACAGGCAAGGATAAGTCGACAGTACAATGCGGACACCTTCAACAGTCCTTGGTAGGTTTCGGTAAGATGCAGCCCTTGGTAGGTTGCGGTAAGAGATTCATGACGCTATATGTTAGTCTTCACAGCATGTCGTGCTTTGATATTAATGATCTGCTCTAAAAGCTGGCGATCGCTACATTGCGTACATTAAACAGCCCACCAAAGCTTCCCTTACGACAAATACCAAGACACAAGATCAGCAAACAGGCCAATCAATAATCCGCCACCCAACACCGTGCCCGTGACGAGAATGGCCGGTTGGCGTCAGCTGTCGTGTATTTCGAGGTTTTCTTTAGGTCTGGCTGCCAGATGCTGCCAGCAATCGCTGTCGCCACAAAACCATTCCATGACGCCATCAAACAATGACGTAATGGGGCGCATTTTTATAAAGGTTACAATTTTCCTACTTAGGGTCGTTTTTTAGCCTTGAAAGCTTACCAGTAATTACAAGTAAGCTTTACCCATCATATTTGAAACTTGTCTCAATATCTTCAAATGTGGAACATCCCTTTAATGGTGATACATGAGAGGATCATCTCAGCAGCAGTGCGTCACGTTCATCGCCTACGCCTTGATCGAGTGAATTTATATCACGCCTCAGTCGCTTTTGCCAGTCTAAATGCATCATGTTTTAGCAGTCAGGGGTCGTCTGGCTGTGCTTGGGGACGCATCATAAACGATGTTGGTGCAAACCTGGAAGGGGTATCTGAGCTCTGTGATTAAACATTGCGCCGTTTGAATGCTCTTCTTGCCACCGTACTCATATAGCTGGATTCGTTCTGTTATCACCTCTTCGTAAGCAAACACAATATCTTAGAACCAGGCGTCTAAGCCATACTTGCGGGGTAAATATACATGAAATGGCACCCTATGAAGCTTTTGTTGCCATACGTGCACCGGTCCATACACTTAAATATTGTGTGGCGACTGGTCTAAATGATAATGGGCCTGTAGTGAGGAGAAGGTAGTCAACTGCAGTAGCCAAATATCCGCCGACATGATGAAACGGACCCGATTCCACGTTGGGAGTGAGAGGGGATGCTAGCCGCTTGGATTATCGCTCTCCAGTCGATCCCACAGGCCCAATGCTACATATTCAGCAAGTTGTGAGTTTCAGCCTCTGCCCCCGGTCCACGGGTCTCCATCTCTTATGGCGGTGCAGCGCAAGGCACATGAGGAATTTACATACCAATAATCAGTAACGAGAATGCCAGTTATCAAACAACTGAATCCTCACCCATTTCAAGTTAAGTGTTGTGGTGATTGTCTTACGATCTCGTTTTTCCCCTTCGCCCTCCTCCCCCTCCCCCCCCCCCACCCCGTTATCAAGAGTTGTTGTCGCCGCGCTTGTCATTGACCTGGATTTTGACCGGAGCTCTTTCTGCTGGTGTTAAAAATAAGACAGCATTTCTCGAACTTTTTCGTGATTTCATTTCATGAAGAGAACATACCCGTGCAACCCTTGCCTGAAATGACCTGATCCCTTTTTCTTAAGTTGTCCACGGCATTTGCGAGGAACGTTATTCACATAGATAAGACAATAGTAATAGCCTTATTCATCGAGAAAAACCAGAAGAATGGAGATACAGATGGATATTTTCAACGTAAAGCTGTTGGCGTGACCAGTCTGTCGACTTGATCCGTCAAGCCCAAACTTTCTTTTTAAGAGCGGTGCTCTGTTAGTAAACCGGACTATCAACGGCCATGGCATCCCCCACAGCTTTATTGCACACCACCACTATCTAGAATGTATTTCGGTCCTCAGTTCAACATTTCTGAACCGCCCACGACTCGAAACTGTGTCGTCAAATAAATGAAAGTCGAGAGCGGAAATTGTTCTCGGACAGCACGTTCTCGTAGGCAGCGCGCAGCCAGTCGGCGAAATAAGGTGTTTGTCAAAAACAAAATTAGTCAGGCCCTTTCAATTACGCGTTGCACAAATACAACAAAGCATTGGACGGCAGTCTTCGTGCTGCGCCTTTAATATAGGCATTGCCACAACATTTCAGGAACAACTCCATTTACTGAGTTCAAAAGCTCTCTCGCACTGGGATGCCATCATGAACAGTTTTCACGCAGTTCAGTGTACTGGGGACGCCGGTATCACCACCCCATGTCGTGGACTTCCGCAGCAGACCGAGTCAGGAGAGGCAATGGGTGCAGTCGCTTTCAGCGGGTCCACGGCAGTCATTTAGTAACAAGGCCAGCGAATCGTTGAATGGAAAGATACGGTACGCGGCTGAAACAATTGATTAAGGCACTAGGACAAACCAGCATCGACAGCTCTTTTATACGCTACTGTACCTATTGTGGGGTCTGTTAGTGTGTTCGTAGTGTGTGGGCACTGTCGATGGGTGTGGGACTCGCCCATAAAAGTTCCCTTTTGTCCCAAATCATGGCAGCCTCATCTCCGTCGTCAGTTCTGGCTGCGCCTCTGTATCTGTACACCCGTAACGGACAAAGGACCATAGATCCAGATCACAGGGCATATGAGCAAACCCATTTTAATGAAAATAAAGCTGATATCATTGAGCTAAGCAGTAATGTTGGATGCCTGCAAATCCACAGACCGGCACCGGTCGCGCATGCGTAGCAGCGAAACTCATCTCACCTGTCGTAGCTTCCCCGTCGACTCACAATGCTCTAGCGTCAGTGAATGAGCGTAGACCACATCGCTACCACAATTCGAATTGATCATTACGGTGGCCGAACGAAATTAAATCATATGTGACTGGAGAGTCATGTCTTCAACATTGGAACAATGCTATTGTTATGTTTTTATCGCAAAAATGGTCGTTGTGGTTTACGTCTGAAGAACAATACTTCGGTGCATTTTTCTGGGAGAAGGAACAAAATGTCATGCAATATAGGCCCCTTGAACTCAAGCAAACTGAATATTTTTCCACAAAACAGCATAATGAAACAAGAGGAAAACACCTTCACACATTATCACATCATCTTGGTGTTTATCGCACAACACTGAACGATTGGAGCACTCACAACAATCCACTCATAGGGTCATAGGGACATAGGGTCCATAACCTCACTGGATTTCAGACTGGGTGTGTTTTTCCAAAAAAATTGCACCGATAGGGGTATTTCCTGTTCTGTTTTTTCCCTGTTTTATTTCCCTATTTCATTGTGTTTTTATAAACTAAATAGCCAAAAACAAAACGGGGAATATCTTTTTTAGAGCTAAAAGTCATCTACAGAAAACAGGACCAGCCAGGCAGGAAAGTGATCGAATCTATTCTTATAAAAAGTGGCGGTGGCCGACCTGTAGTACATGGTAGGTGCCTTGATGTGTGATGCGTGCTAGCTTAAAGTGAGTGTTTCACTTTTAAAGATATTGAGGTAGGCATGAGATAGTATGGGAAAAGCTTACTGGTAGTTATTGGTAAGCTTTCAAGGCACAAAAACGACGCTAATTGGCAAAATTTCAATGTTTGTAAAAATACGCCTCATTACATCATTGTTTGATGGCGTCATGGAATGGTTCTGTGACGACAGCAAAATCCGGCAGCATCTGGCAGCCAGACCTAAAGAATACCTCGAAACGCACGACAGCTGACGCCAACCGGCCATTCTCGTCGCGGGCGCTGTGTTGGGTGGCGGATTATTGATTGCCTAATTTGCGGATCTTGTATCTTGGTATTGGTCGCAAGCGAAGCTTTGGTGGGCTGTTTAACATACGCAACGCAGCGATCGCCAGCTTTTAGGGCAGATTATTAATATCAATGCATGATATGCTGTTAAGACTATCATATAGCGTCATGAAACTCTTACCGCAACCTACCAACGGCCGTATCTTATCGCAACCTACCAACGGCTGTATCTTACCGAAACCTACCAAGGACAGTTGAAGATGTTATTGTTGCATTGTCGACTTATCCTTGCCTGTCGTGCTGTAGTCCTGGCATTGATATCATGTGGTGTCCGCTGTAGTTGCTTTCTTTATTGCTTGTGACTGGAAGTGCAGTCGCATGCAAAAGCTAACAAATTTGTAACATTCCTATGAATTGATTGTCAAAGCATTGCTATTGCTGGGGTAAAGAGGGTAAGGTTCAGCTACCAAGAATGTTTTTTTCTTGCTTATAATAATGTATCTAATTACTAGCTAATCCTGATACATTCATTGCAGTGGAACATCACTCCCGCTGGTGATAGTTCTTTGGCGGTGTTAAGTCACTTGCTACGAGCCGTTCTAAATTACAAGCTGTTACCTCATATGCTTGACAGAGAGTAGTCAACCAAGGTGATGTTGTGCAATGGCACGTGTAAACAGTGTCATCGTGGCACTACCCCAGTGATGTACTGTGGCATGGCATAACGGACAACGGAATGGTTTCTGTATTGGAATCCCTGCTGCCGTCATAGAGAATTCCATCATGAAAAGATGGGTCAAGTGTGCATTTTTGTTTTACCTCCGCATCTGACATATCACTCATCAATAATGATAGAGTAGATTATTAATATCAAAGCACGATATGCTGTGCTGCTGCTGTTGCAGCTATCATGTTGTTTGTCAATACTTTATTGTCCGCCCATTGTTGCCTGCAGTGCTGTAGTCATGACAGTGATATCATGTGATGTGTACAGCAGTTACTTTCTTTACTGTTTGTAACTGGAAATACGGTGTCATGCAAAAATGAATAAAGTTGCAATATTGCCATGACGTGATTGACAAAGCATTGCTAATGCCATGATAAAGACGGCATGTTTGGGCTACCAAACATTTTTTTTTGCTCAGGATTATCTATGTAATTAATAGTTTATCCTGATATAATCATTGCGGTGCAATGACATTCTTGCTGTTGATAGTCCTTGGCATTGTTAAATCAGTTGTAACCAGTCATTCATAAATTATAAGCTGCTGTCTCATAGGCTTGACATAGAGCCTATTTCGCCTACTTCGCCGTTTTTATGATAATGGGGGAGCGGTCGGTACCACCCCTTCCGTTACCATACAAAGAAAGGGTACCGCTGAAATTCCAAAATGATTGATATGACCGAGATCTCTTGATAGGTAGCCAGTTTAATGTGTCTACGTCCATATTATACCCCACAAGAGCACATCGGGTGTAGTATTTTCCTGGAAACAAAATTGCTCAGTTATGCATGCCTACCTTTAGGGAACAACGCAGTTTAACAGCACTCAGCTCGCACAGTCTTGTGTGTTGCTAAATTCTGAGTACGATCATATATGCGTAAAATAATGTAGCGCTAAAATAAGGTAAGAGCTTCGCTGCCAAAACAGAAGCTTAGACTATGCCCTAAAACCTTTAGGCCGTTTACAGAAGTGATCATTTGAGGGCCCCTTTGGTTATTTAGAATCCCTCTTAGCACTTCTTAACACTTAAACTCCTGTAGTTTCTGGCTTTCTGACAAAACCCCTCTTGTTTTCTGGGAGGCCACTTGTTGACCCCAACGAGCGCTGTCCCAGCAGAGGCGAAGCAGATAATCTTGCGTGTTAGAAATTCAACTAAATGAAATGAAGAGAACATTATTTTGTCGGATGACTTCAGATATCATGCAAAGCAAAGGACGCTTATGTAAAGCAAAGGACCTGAAAAACCTTGCAAAGACATCGGACCCTCATGTGGAGAATAGCTCTGCGCACCGTCTCCGCTGCGACTTCCACCAATCCGGTTCGCACCAGTCTCGATCGCCTCTCAGAATGCCGCACCGGCCGCCGATTGGTTGCGGCGCAAAGACGGCAGCCAATACGCGCGCTTCCCACTGCCAGGGAAGACCGGGAGGTGTCAGCGGTTGGCTGATTTGTTGTGCATGATTACGGTAACCGGACAAAAAGTCAAAAACCAAAGAGAGGACAAGAAGTCAAGTGAGATGAAATAAAATGGCAAAACGTCAAACGGGATGGGCGGCAAATGCAAAAAAGGGAAAACGCCAAAAAGTGAAAAGAACAAAACGTAAAATGGCAAAAAGCCAAAAGATCAAAAGTCAAATACAAAAAAGTCGAATAGGCAAAAAGTCAAGAGGGACAAAAGTCAAATAGATTAGAGTAAAACAGCCAAAAAGTCGAAAGAACGCAACTGAAATGGCAAAAAGCCAAATAGAAGAAAGTCAAAAGATAAAAGTCAACTGTAATAAGTTCAACAAAAGTCAAACAAAGAATATGGAAGGGATGAAAGTCAAAAGGGATAAAGATCGCATAAATACTAGCCTTCCCACTCGTCCCACACCTATCACACTTCACACTCTTTCATAGCCCTCTTACCCCATTGGCCAATGAGGCAAGTGATACAGATGAGTACTGTTAGTTTTTTCTTTACGGAATGCACAGCAACACGCGCTCCGTTAGTGGAGGTACTTCCAGTTGAATCAATGGGCTAAATAAGGCTTGCTGCTAATCAGTTTTGCAAAATGCACGCCAGATACTTAGGAGTTGGCACACCAATGGGCTCGTCATTCTCCAAAAAACAAGGCCGGCGTGCACCAGACTACTTAAACATTTAGAGACCTACTTGAAAGCGCACTAAGCCTTCTACACTAAACATGGCTACTTACAAAGGCCATGGAAATCGACGTCATTGATTGCATGCCAAAATCTACCAAAACAATTGCGAATACTCTATACCTCTAACGAACATCTTGATGCAGAGTTTGTTCGCACGGCAACGAACGAACAGCCAAACGCTTTGTACAAAAATTTTTGCTTTTACGCCTTAAGCCTGCTCAAGCACAGAAGTGGCTGCTTAACAGCCAACAAGGTAGGGTTTATAAATTTCACTAGGCGCCATATGTCTTAAGTTAATTTGCTTCTTTCAATGACCTTAGTAGCCCAACATATGGGTTGCCTGTGTCCTCCCCCAGAGTCCGAAATGACGGAGAAACGTGACATACACTGTCTCCGAAATAGAATAATGATAACGCTGTTGTGTGGGTTCCTTTGTTTTCTCCCGCCAACCTCAGAAAACCAATTGCATAGCATCGCCACGACATTCGTCCGCGAGGAGGGCCCCATTTGTCTAGAGGACCCGAAACCACCTGAGAAGCTCCTCCCATCTTAAAATCCGTTACACAAGCACCGCCTGTCGGAAGAATCTTCCTTTATGGTCTTGGTTTTCTATGGTTGAAGAATCTAAACCAGATAAGCTAAAAGACATCACATCGCGAAAAATAATCGTGAGTTAGGATACTTAGTCAGCGGAGTGGTTTCCCTTGTCAGTTGCTACAAGATATCACATCGCAAGAAATTATTGAGTTAAGACACTTGCGCACGGGTGTGGTTTCCTGTTTAGTTGGGGAGGGGGCCTCAGCCCCCCAATCACTTGGGATTCAGTGCCTCAGCTTTGGGAAGAAAGTGTGCCAAATCTGGGGATAACCCGTTTATTGCATATTTTGTGGTCAGCCCTTGGCCATTTTTCACTGTTCAGCCCCACAGCCCATTTTGAGACAACTACACTCTTGCGCTTTATAATCACACGAGGGGACACTTTTGGCATTCCAAACTGGAAACTGGCATTTGTTTCTTTCGCGAGTCAAAGAGCGCGATAAATGTTTTTTTTCGACTGGACTGAGCATGGCAAGCTTCATCTCCTCTTCTCCTCCCCCTCTTAGCCCTCCCTCCCGCGAACACCTGACCAGAGACACTCGGTGTGGTTGTGAAACTCTGTTAAATCCAGAGAATTGACTATCATAGCCTGTTCTGCATTGGCACGTTTGGCACCAATTGGCACGAAAACGCACGTTCACGTTTATTCTGTTTGCCTTCATGTGACTTGACTTTGCTTTTAGTTTTTTTCCTGTTTTACCTTTATCCACTTGACTTTTGTTCGTTCTGACTTTTTCTTTTGACTTTTATCGTTTTGGATTTTATCGCTCCAGATTTTTTGGCTATTTGACTTCTTGGCTGTTTGATCTTTTACATCTGGTTTTTATGTTTTTTGACGTTTTGCCGTTTAACTTTTTGACCTGTTGACTTTCTGATTGTTTGCCTTTTGGCGTTTGGCTTTTATCCTGTTTGACTTCTCGCCATTTGACTTTTCGTCCTTTCACTTTGTGTCCTTGGACTTTTTGTTTTTGACTCTTTGTGCCGTAACCCATGGTTACAGGTGTCTCTCGGCCCGTCCAGAGACGTAGCAGCGGTTGACTGATCGGGTTGTGCAGGGTTACAGACGCCACTCGTCCCGTCCCAGGCACACACCCGGCAGGGAACACAAAGTTGACCTCTGACAGTATCTGACCCTGGGCGCTGATGTCGAACGATCGGCAGGTGTCACGGACAGTCGACTCAACCCACACGGACTCAGCGGCATGTCGATGGACCCTGGATGGTCTTAGATGCCCCGAGGCGTCAGCCGTGAGAGAACGCGCGCTGGGAGGTCGGCTCCCCGCAGGCGGGTATAAAAGCACACACACACACACACACCACACCCACACACACACACACCACACACACACACACACACACCACACACACACACACACACACACACACACACACAACACACCACACACACACACACACACACACATACACACACACACACACACACACACACACACACACCACACACACACACACACACACACACACACACACACACACACACACACACACACAAATGACGCCTTTGGGCATCTAGACGATCAAGAATATTCGAAAACCAAAGTGATGGGCCCTGAGCAAACTCAAATGATTCTTTCCTGATTGAGGGGGTTGGGAGATGGGGAAATTTTAGACTCATTGCACTGTCCAAAGGACCTGCGCTGCTACCGCAACCCTATATGTCGACTTGCCGAGTCCATCCGACTGCTAAGGAACCACGTTGTTTTTTATTTCTTTATATTTGCGCAGGGGGCCCTTCCCTGCTGTTGGGGTCGCATATGCTAACATATGGTG